>NW_007260024.1:145828-258975 GCF_000164805.1 Carlito syrichta | reverse complement strand
CCTCATTTCTACAATAAAATCAAAAAATCAGCCGGGCATGGTAGCGCATGCCTGTAATTCCGGCTGCTTGGAAGGCTGAGGCGGAAGGATCGCCGGAGCTCAGCAGGTTGAGGCTGCGGTGGCCGGGAGCGGCCACTGCACTCCAATCTGGTGACAGAGTGAGACTCCAACTCAAAAAATAAAAATAAAAATAAAAAAATAACAAAAGCCAACATATAACAGTTAATTCATCATGAATAACCAATATTGTATAATTTTTGTACAGTCATACATTCAAAAAGACTTGAAGGTCAAAATGATAAGCAAGTTTGGACTTTGCATATTACATCTACACTTTTTACAACATTTACCAAAATAAAGCTTTCTTTTTCTGCTTCAAGCAGATAAATCCAATGGCTCCAAACATATAATGTTTTAGGTGTTTATGTGGCATAAAGTATGTTACATTCCTTCCTCCTCTATCTGATCTATTTCTTAGAACACTAAGTTTGTAATGCAAACTTCTTTCCCTTTTTGAAATGTAAATTTTTTTTGCAAAAGACCCCTTCTAGTTCTATGACACAGGACTGTCTTTCTCAAGGACCTGGGGGTCATTCTTTTGAAAGTAATAATCAGGGAAGACAGCATCTTATCTCCCAGTCTCTGTGGAAGGGCGGATCTAACTTCAGCCTTACGTGGAGCTTAACCACCTCCTGTCATGAAGGTAGGTGAAAATTTATTTTTCTTGTTTTTAATGAATTAACTACCTTTTAAATTGGCAAATAAAATTATATATTTATCACAAACATCGTGAAATTTTGCAATATGTATACATTGCAGAATGACTAAATTGAGCTAATTGTCATATACATTGCCTCACATACTTATGTTTGTGGTATGAAAATGCACCACAATTGTGCTTGCAGCCTACTTTCTTAGCTATTGTCGCAAATATAATACATTATTATTACCTATAGTCACAATGTTGTACAAAAGATCTCTTGAACTTACTCCTTTTGTCTGACTGAAATTGTGTTATCCTGTGACCATCTCCTCACTCCTACCCCAGTTTCCATCCCCTGGTAACCACCATGACATTCTCTACTTCTATGAGGTTGACTTTAGATTTTTCATTTAAGAGAGACCATGTGGCATTTGTCATCTGTGCCTGTCTTCTTTTTCCTTAACATAATGTCTTCAGGGTTCATCTATGCTGTCAAAAACGATTGGATTTACTTCTTTTTAAAGACTGAATTGTTTTATTTCCTTGTGTACCTTTTTTGATGGGGTAAAACCAATTAATAAGCATAGAGAAAACCATCTGCAAACTTGGGAATAACAATGTGCTGTACTCAACCTCCTAACTAAAGTCCTTCAATACTTTTTCAGATGTATTTACTCAGCTCAGGATTTACAAACCCTTTTATGTCCCTGGAACTGAGTATTCAGACTTTCTATGTGTTCCCTTCCTTATTGCTGGCAATGGTGTAGATATAATCAACTTCTGTTGGCTCATCTTTTTCTGTGCTATTTTTTCTATGTGTTCCCTTCCTTATTGCTGGCAATGGTGTAGATATAATCAACTTCTGTTAGCTCATCTTTTTCTGTGCTATTTTTTTCCTCAGCATATCACATGATGTGACATTAGAAAAATATATTCTAAGGAAATATTATAGATTATTGATATTACATGTACCTCCTGATAATATGCATATTTTAACAATAAGACTAATTTTTTTAGATCATCTGTATCTAAGTTGTTTCTGGATTTCTTAATTATTTTTCCTGTACTATAAAATTTTATAGCTTTTTAGTAAATACCATAAACTAATATACATACAATGACAGGAAACATTAAATACAAAAGATGTTTTGTTTTAATTATAGACAGAAAGCATGGTAGATCATAACTACAAGGGTATGTTTCAGGAGTCTCAATTCTATTATGTTGATCTATGAGGGGGATCCCCTAAAAAACAGAATTTATTCTTATCTGTTTAAACTTCAAATGCCTTCAAAGTACTATCTGATAATATACCTAACAGGATGCTTTTTCCACCACCCAAAATATTTTTTGAATTCATCAATTTTGATGAATTTTAATGCTTCTGCTGTTTTTGCTTTACCTTTTCCACATCAGTAAAAGATTTCTCTCTGAGAACTTTTTTCATCTGGAGAAACCAAAAAAGGTCACGTAAGGCAAGATTGAGTGAACAGGGAGAGCGGGACATCAGAGTCATGACTTTTTTGGTCAAAATTTGCTGAACACTCAGTGTAGTGTAAGCAAGTGTGTTGTCATGGTGGAGGAACCAATCACCTGTTTGCCACAACTCGGGACATTTCTTCCACAAATCGTGACTCAAACATCTCAAAGTTATGGATAAAAACTTTGGTTGATGATTTGATCCAGAGGAACAAATTTCAATAGTACTGCAAGGGGACTTGCCTCCCAAAGATAATTCTGGGTTTTTGGGGGATAACCTCATATATGCTATCTAGATGCTACTGTCACATTGTCTTGGTTGTTGTAGATTTGTCATAAGTTTTCAAATTGTGAAATATGAGTCCTCCAGCTTTTTTCTTATATTCTAAGGTTATTTCAGCTCTTTTTTTTCTATATGAAATTTATAGTCATATTCTATGAAGATAGCTGAAGTTTTGATAGAGATTGAATTGAAACAGTAATCAAGTAGAGAAATAGTACCAATTTAACAATACTAAGCTTCATTCTATGAATATGGAGTTTTGCTCAATTTATTCAGTTCTTCTATAATTTATTTTATGATTTGTTGTAATCTTTGATGTATAAGTTTAATAATTTTGCTCAATATGTACTAAGATAGATTTATTTTGAATATATGTGTTTATTTTCTGTATGTCATTAGGACAATTTTCATAGACTTTAGATGTTTTTATTGTTTAATATTTTTTACCAGTTGTAATTGTTTCACTGGGATAAGAATGTTGTCACTCTTTTGTTTTATTTACTTTAGCTATATTCTATACATGGACAATCTCAAAAGTTAGCAAGCACACTAACTATGCACAAATGAGTTTCTTGTGATTTGTACTCTTTTATTAACCACACCTCAAACCTATCTCTTCAGCACAGTACGACACAAAGACCAATTTCTGTTTTACATCTGTGCCCTTTTCTGCAAACTGAAAATTCCAGAAATATGACTTCAAAGATTTGGCTATTCAAATTAAGTCTTTTAAAATTGTTTTCCAAAGGGAACACTTCTACACTGTTGGTGGGAGTGTAAACTAATGCAACCTCTGTGGAAAGCAGTGTGGCGATTCCTAAAAAGCTCTAAATATCAACCTCCCATATGACCCCACAATCCCCCTGCTGGGAATATACCCTGAAGAACTCAAATCACTCTATAAGAAAGATACCTGCACACGTATGTTTATCGCAGCGTTGTTCACAATAGCAAGAACCTGGAAACAAAAGAGGACTGGATTAAAAAAGAGGACTGGATTAAAAAAGTGTGGTACATATACACGATGGAATACTATGCAGCCATAAAAAAGAACAAAATCATGAATTTCGCAGCAACTTGGATGGAACTTGAGTCTATAATACTGAGTGACCTCTCACAGAAACAAAGATCTGAGTATCACATGTTCTCACTCATATAATGGACCTTGAACATCCAATGTAATACTATAAGAAAATGACTGACAGTACTGGGAAACTCTGGGGGGGGGGATGGGATTAACAGTAGCAATATCTGTCTGGGGATGGGGAAACACCTCTTATCAACAGGGTGCCTGAATGAAATGTAATTGTACACCTAACTCTTAACTGTACCCCACAAAACCATAATAAAAAAATTGATTAAAAAAATTGTTTTCCATACAATTTCCCTTCTCTTCCTTCTGCTCCTTTTCATTGTCTTTTCCAATTTCAAAACATTCCCAAATTTTCACAAATTTCAAGAGTGATATAAATGACTTATCTTCTTGAATCACCTGAATGTACTTGTCCAACATGATGTCTTATTATTCCTTGTAACAAACAAGGACATTCTCCTATGCAATCACAATATCTTTTCATCATAGTTTTGGACTTCAAGTTACTTTGAACTTTCAAAACTCCATGAGTAAGATTTGTACTAATCTGTTCTTTAATCCTTAATCTTTCATTTATGGCTAAGAAAGATGATAAAAAATTTGGGAATGTTTTATTTTATTTAGAAGCAGGTATCATGGATAATAATGAAAAATATAATTCTTTGTAGAGACAGAGAATTAGTATAATTGCATAATCAAAGAACTTTCCAAATGAGAACCTTAATTGGGTTGTCCTTTCCCTGTTCCATCATTGTACACTTGATGCGAGTAGAACATAAACTTGTTTTTATATGACCAAGCCCTACTTACAGACCTTCTGTGGATACTAGTACACACAAATCAGAAATTCTAGATTTGATTATGAAGACCATGTCTGGTTTAGATGCTGTGTTATCTCTCATAGGACAGGATAATGCACTATACAGGGATAAAGAACAAAATATATAGTTTGATAGGAAGGGTGGATCGTGTTTTAGAAAATGGTATTCTGCAAACATACCATCTGTTTTCTTACTGTTAGTCAACTCCTTTTCACTTAAAAACCAAAGTAAATAGCTATGAGTTTAAGTGATATGTTATTTTCAGGTGGAAGCATGAAGGGATTTCTTCTCAAAGATTTCTTCCTCAACTTCATGATTGAAAAGATTTTGTGTTCTAGGTGATGCTACTATAAGATTATGGAATATTAGTCGGTCTGAGTATATTAGTTTTTGTTTTTCATGTTGTGTAGCAAATTCCCGCAAACTTAATGACTTGTAACAACAAATATTTATTATTTATTTAACACTTATAGCGTCCCTGTATCAGAAATTTTCATAGATAGTATGTTTTTACTCAGGGTGTCATAAGCCTACATTAAATTTTGTCAAACTCTTCTTCTGCATCTATTGAGATGGCTATGTGAATTTTATTATGTATTTCTGCTTACATAGCAAATTACTATATTTGATTTTCATATATTGAGCCTTCTTTGAACCATTGGAATAAATCACCAGGGTAAATAAATGACAATAGTGTATGTTCCTTTTAATGTACTGCTAGATTTGGTTTATTAGTATCTTGTTGAAGATTTTTGCATCTACTAATTCGAGATATTGGCCTACATTTGACTTTGGTGTCAGGAAAAGCTGAACTCCTAAAATAAATTTGAATTTTTAAAAGAGTTTGAGAAGAATCAGCATGAATTCTCTTTAAATATTTGGTAAAATTTACCAATAAGACTGTAAGGTTCTAAATTTTTCTCTGTTGAAAGATTTTTGATTATTGATTCAGTCTCCATACTAGTTTTATGTTGATACAAAGTATTACATTTTTTTTCAAGATTTGCTAGCAAACTGCAACTTCCATGCAATTCTTACCAAAATATCAATGATATTTGTTTAAAAAAGAGAAAAATATTGAAACTCATATAGAATGACAGACCAGATAATCAAATAAATATAGAGAAATAAAAACAAAGCTAGAGTCATCGCACCTTCTTTTTTTCCAAAATGTATTATATGCTATAATGTTCAAAACAGTATGGTACTAGCATAAAGGCAGACATATTATCAAGCGGAACAGCATAATAAGCCCAGAAATAAATCCATACACATATAGTCAAGTAATTTTTGACAAAGATTTGAAAGGTGTAAAGGACAGTTATTTCAATAAATAGCTTGGTAAAATAGAAAACAACTTGCAAAAAATACATATACATATTGAATTATTTTTTACATAATACACAAAAATCAACTCAAAATTTAGAAAAGACTTAATGAAAGACCTGAAGTTGTGTAAAACTCCAGAATAGCACATAAGGGAAAATCTTCTTAACATTTGTGTTAGCAAAAATTTCTGCTCAGAAAAAAATAAATAAATAAAAATCAACAAAAAAGGCAAACTATGGAACAGGAGGAAATATTTGCAAACCATAAATTTGATAACAGGCTAAAATCCAAAATATATTTTAAAAACACAACTCAATAGGAAAATAAAAAATGTGATTTTAAATTAGGCAAATAATCTGACTGGACATTTCTCCAAAGACATTTAAATGTCCAGCAGATATGTAAAGTGATACTCAACATCCCTGATCATAAGGGAAATGTGAAGTAAAACCACAGTGATTTATAACATTAAGATTATCAGAATGGTTATTATAAACAACAGTAAAAAAGGCAGTAAACATTGATGAGAATCTGGAAAAACTGGCGCCCTTATAAGCTGCTAGTAGAAATACCAAATGGCACAGCCACCACAAATAATAATACGAAAGTTCCTCAAAAAATTAAAAATGAAGCTACCATATGATAGAATAGATACAGCAATCTCACTTCTGTATATTTATCCAAAAGTATTGAAATCAAGTTTTCAAAGTGATATTAGACTCCCATTTTTATTGCAGCACTATTTACAATGGCCAAAATGTGGAAACAGCCTAAATGTCTATCAAAAGATGAATGTATGAAGAAAATGTAGAAATACATACATTGGAATCCTATTCAGCTTTGAAACAGAAGGAAATCTGACACGTGACAACATGGATAAACCTTGAGGATATTATACCAATATTGTAGGAATTTTCAACTGCACTGTAAGCTTAGATCCTCGAGTTCTTGTCTCACAACCAGGAAAATTAAGGAATGTGGATGCTGAAAGATAAGTGAAAAGGAGTTTATTAAGCAACAGAAAGCTCTCAAGAAGAGGGGGAGCCCAAATGGGTTACCAGCAGTTGAGGAGTTCTCTGGGTTTTTCTCCCTTCCTTGGGGCATTTTTTTCTATTTGCATCTTATAGACCTCTCAACTTCCCTGCAGTGTGCAGGTCCTACCCTCTACTGTGTATGTGTGCCCTTGTCCAAAGTTATTTCATCTTGATTACTACCCATAAGTACCACAGAAAAGCCCACTCAGAGTGTTAAAATCTATACTAATGTCATGCCATTGTTATAGTAAGCTTAGATCAAATTAGGATACTTAGTTAAGCTATTGTGCCTGCATCCAAATGGCAAAAAACCCCTTTGAACAAAACATTCTGGCTTTAGAGGATGTTCTTAACTACACTAATCCAATTTTCAATTGCTAGTTATATAACAGGACAGTGCAGTGGTGTTTCTATAGGTGTTAATTCTCCTAGAGACTCACCCTATCTACCTAGCAGGCCTCTGATTACCTACTCTCTCACTAAGTGAAATAAGCCAGTCGCAGAAAAAGAAATACTGCATTATTCCCTTTTTTTTTTTTTTTTGAGTTGGAGTCTCACTCTGTCACCCAGACTGGAGTGCAGTGGCTGCTCCCGGCCACCGCAGGCTCGACCTGCTGGGCTCCGGCTATCCTTCCGCCCAGCCTTCCAAGTAGCCGGAATTACAGGCATGCGCTACCACACCCAGCTGATTTTTTGATTTATTGTAGAGATGAGGTCTTGCCAAGTTGCCCAGGCGGGTCTCGAACCTGCGGGTTCAGGTAATCCACTCACCTCAGCCTCCCAAAGCGTGGGAGATTACAGGCTGAGCCACTGAGCCCGGCTGCATTATTCCCTTTATATGAAGTATTTACAATTGTCAGATTTAAAAACTCAAAGACCAAAATGGTGGTTGTCAGCCATTGGAAGAAGGGGAAGAGGAGGAGTTACCAATCAGTGGGTATAAAGTTTCAGTTAAGTAAGATGAATACTTTCTAGAAATCTGTTGAACAACATTGTTGACCTATAGTCAACAATATTGAATCATACTATCAAATATTTAAGAGGATAGATCTCATGATAAGCATTCTTTCCACAATTAAAATGATAGAGTTGATATAGTGATGGGTGATTTTAAGAAAGCATTAGGTGATATTCTGTTATGGATTGAGTGCTTGTCATGAAGAAGGGGAATTTCTTGAAGGAGAACACATATCTTTTATTTTAACTGAGAATAAAGTGGGTCTAGAACTGTCTTTGGTAAATAAAATTACATTAGCAAGGAAAGCATTTTTTATACATGACAATCAGTTAGTACTAAATAATCACTAAAATAAAGTTTATATTTTTACTACATTAATAAGCATGATTGGCTGGAATTTTTTTTATTTATATTGTTGTTAAAAATTTTATTATTATTGTTTTGGATTGCAATTATATTTATAGTATCACACAAAATAAATATTTTTAAAAAAATTTTTATTGTTAAAATGAAAAGAAGAAAAGCAGATAGTGACAATATAGAAATTAATTCCATTAGAAACCCCCCAAAAATCAAGTAAAAAAGTAAAATAATAAACTTTCATATATATAATATATATATATATATATATATATATAAAATAAACTTTTTCTAAAATCCAGCCTTCTTATTGTTCAAGTTCTCAATACTTGGCTTCAATTGTATATCTGAAGGAATATTTTAGTTTTCTGATTTTTCATTTGTCTTTCTGCAACACGTGTGACCAAATAAATACATATACACATACATACAAAACAAAAAAAGAAATCATCCTCCACAGAATAAATGAAGCAAATAGTTATTTGGAAGAAAGTCAGAAATTTCGATAAAGTGTGGGGACTTACACTGTGTCCTTCAATTCTATTTGTTCTTGAGGAGGAGAACAGAGGTGAGCACCTAAGTTCCTGGGGAAACCAGAAAGTCGAAATGTTTCAGAGAGCAGTCACATACACTGTTGGCTACATGACCAAGCAGTATAGATACTAGTGATTTTTCAATGTGGAGTTTTTAAACCTTGACCTCTTTACCCAGTCACTACAATTTTGTAAGCCAATGTTGACATGTCATGAAGTAATTTAATGTATACACCTAGAGTCATTTCATAAAAATTCCTCAAGCGATCTATGTGGACAATTCTGAATATTACAGGTTACCTTGGGTCAGAGCTTGATCTTGATACAGACTACTTATACCCTGGATATGTAGTACAGTAAGATAACATTTTCTTTTCATAGACTATCGAGTTCAGAAATAGCAAATTGCTACCATTGCAGTGGAGAATCAGTTTTTTCAAACAGTCCCATTAAAAAGTGGGCAAAGGCATGAATAGGCACTTCTCTAAAGAAGATATACGGGCAGCCACAGACACATGAAAAAGTGCTCATCCTCACTCACCATCAGAGAAATGCAAATCAAAACCACATTGAGATACCAGCTAACCCCAGTAAGAATGGCCATCATAAATTAAACAAATAAAAAATAGATGTTGACAATGATGTGGAGAAAAAGGAATGCTTCTGCACTGCTGGTAGGAATGCAAGCTAATGCAACCTCTTTGGAAGACGGTGTGGTGATTTTTGAAAGAATTAGAAATTGACCTTCCATATGACCCAGCAATTCTCCTATTGGGAATATACCTGGAGGAACTCAGATTATTCCACAGAAAAGATACCTGCACACATATGTTTGTTGCAACTCTATTCACAATAGCAAAAACATGGAACCAACAATGTTGCCCATTGAAGCTGGACTGGATTTAAAAAATGTGGTACATATACATAATGGAATATCATGCAGCCATAAAGAAGGACAAAATGTGGACTTTGTAGCAATTTGGATGGATTTAGAATTGATCTTACTCAGTGATCTATCACAGAAACAAAGAACAGAGTACCATATGTTCTCACTCATAAGCAGAACTTGAACAAAAATAACACTGTAAGAAAGTGATTGGCAGTAGTGGGAAAATGTCAGGGGAGGCGGGGTGGGATTGGTAGTTGAGGGAAACTGCTAGGGGAGGGAGGGACATACCTCATCAACAAGGGTACCTGCATAATCAACATTTGTATACCTAACCCTGAATTGTAACCCATATCTTTATAATATAAATAAATAAATAAATGAATAAATAAATAAATGAAAATAATAAAAAAAGAATCAGTTTTCTGTTTGGGTTAACTAATTTTTTTATAATTCAAATTTTTTTCTTCAAAAAAGTTTATATATGAAAACAGTTTTAATGTAATTATATTAGATTAACTAATGATCAACTTTGATAATTACATCTTGGTCGGTATTGAAACCATGTTATTAAGGAGCAAAGTTATACCATTTATTTGAAATATTTTTTTACTTAATGTTTTTAAACATATTTATCTATATTTTGATATCCTAGCAGATTGTTAAAAATATTTTATAATTTATGTAAATATAATCAGCCAGATTCTGAGTACTTTATGGCTATTTTCTTTTCCACTTATCACTATTTTTAATTCAGATTAAGCCTCCCTTTCATTCCAGTGTATTGTATGTGTGCAGTAAGGTAGTGATTCTACTACAAAGAGGTCATACATGTTACACTCGAAATTTACTTATACCAATTATTTCTATTACCAATTTTGCTATGATTACTAATACTAGATTTTTGAATTCTGAAGTTTTTTAATCAACAATTTTGTGCCCTTATCCAGTTACAAAAATCATGTTAAGTACTTTTTCGTCACGTATAACTGTCAACAAAAAGACTTCTAGCTTAAATTTGTGGCAAAGATCCACAAGCAACTTGCCTAGTAATAAGTGAATATGCTTTCAGATTTTGAAATAATTTAATTCTCTATGAAAATGCCTAATATCTGGAACTAAGAAAAATTCCTGAGAAGGAAATCATTTATTTATGTATACCTACTCTAAAAACATCATCATTTTAAAAAATGAATTCTTAATTTATTTGACAACAGCTTATTAATTATAAAGAGTTTGCCAACTGAATCAAAAACCTGTAAAATATCAATAACATTTCCTTTTATAAATCTTGTCAATATGTTTCACTTATTCCAAACCTAAAATGTAAAATCCGTGGTAAAATATACAGAGTGCTAAATAATCTCATGTATGTTCATTTTTCTTTTATGTTTCCTAAGCCACAAACAAATCTCTACAGCTCTTAAACTTGGTGTGTTGTAACTACCTCAGAATTCTGAACACTTAGAGTAGAAATATCCCTCAGTCATCTTCTCCATTTGAATGATATCTATTCATTCTTCTGATTACACTGCAAGTAATTGTTTTAACATCATGCCCTTAGAAAAGACTTGTCTGAGGCCCTAGGATAGTTAGCAGTACCTAATATATTCAGCATCATACTCTATTCTTTGAGTTATTTAACGCTAATTCTGTGTATGGAATACAGCAAGATAAAAGGATGATAAAATATTTCAGGGATCACATGATATACAAAACACAAGATAAGTGTCAATATATAATTTAGGGGATTGTTGATTTTGCATTTTTTATCCCTGATAGACTATATGCTATAAAAACCCAAGGAGAATGTCTTTCTTGTTCAGTAGGGTAGATCTCATTTCCAGTCCTTTACACATAGAAGGCTTTGAATTATAACTTACTGAATGAAACAATGAAATAAATGAGCATGAGAAAATAAATATTTGGTTTCCAATTTATTAATCAAAAATAAGAGGTTGAAAATCAAGAAAAATATGTCTCACTTAAATGACCCACATATAGTTTCTTGCATATCAGTAAATCTTTTTAAAAATAATTTTATAGTAAAATGGTTAATTAAAATAACAATCAACTATTTTCAATACTAAACTAAACACAGATCAATGAGCTAAGATCAGTGTATTACAAGACATGTTACATGTAACATAAATGCATTGCTTACACACTGATTGAACAACCAAAAAAATCAGATTGGTGTTAAAACATTAAAATTCAAAAGTTAGAATTCCTTTATATTATATGTACATGTTTTTAAAAGAGGCATTTATAATAATTCAACATAAAAATTAAATTAATATTTTCAAGCATAAAAAAGTATTTCTTTGACTTGTTTTAAAAATCTATTCTTAAACTGAAGAAGATAAATATGTATAGTATCTCTTAATCTCTGTGATTAAGCAAGAGTTATGCATGGCTTTTATATAATTAAACTACATGTTCAAAAACAAGTGACCTATGACACAATCAACATGATTTGTTCCATACAATTCAAATATATTATTAAACATCATAACTTAAGCATTTTAAAGTTTATTTTTCTATTAGTTTATAGCCTCATATCTGAATAGAGAGCACTTAATTTCAACAGCTAAAATACAGGAGAGACCATGAATTAGATGTTAGACAAACTGCTAAGTTGTTCGTAGAGGAGTTTTTATTTCTGTCACAGAGAAATTAACTAATCTGCTGCACACCCTAGTAATAATCTAGAGAGAGGCAGAATCAAGTATAGAACCAGAGACAAACATATCTTCATCATCATTTATGACCAAAGCTTCTATATTAATTCAATATCAAGAAAGACTAACGGTCATGCATTTTTTCCTGAATGCTTACACATGCCACAATTAAATATATTCATTTTTGTTATACTGAGAAAAATAATATATAATGTAGACTTAAGCATCCTTTTATTTCAACTTTTTAATACATTTTACAAACATAGAAAATAATTAGTAGGATGCATAATGTTGTTTTGAGTTTAAGAAGAGATTATAAAATAGCCTCTGAAAAATTAACCCTGGACACTAAAGCATTTAAAGTTTGCAAATGAAAAATAGCATATTTAAGTGCATTTTCTCCCATATGTGATATGTTTCAAGATTTGATTTACATAAAAACCTGTTTGAATTATAGTCCCTAGTTTATTTACTCTCGAAGGTTTATATCTCTGAATTGAAAATAGTTCTATAGTTTTAGTATTTAATTGTGTTTCTGTTTTATAAATGTCTTAAAAAAAAGAGAATACTGGGCTTCTCTGATTTGTTATCTAATATCTGTCCTATTTAGATACTATAAGAAAAGTACACAAATTCATTTACTTTTTAGTGAGGGGTTCTGATTAACATGTTTTCAATAACATTCCAGTGAACACACTTATATATAATTCATTTTTCATCTTTAATATAAAACTAACACATAAAATTCTGCATTTAAGCAGAGAAATTGAGTTGGAAACGGGTAAATTAATCAAGAAAATTAGAGTGTGTACTTCCTATGAAAAACAATCAAAAAGATGTACTTTTGTCCTTTGCATTATGCCTTAAATATTCATTTCAATCAATTCACCACATAGGTTTTCAGATATACTACTGATCTTTACTAAACTGACACAACTTACATTTATTTTAAGTTATTACTCTATACTTTATTTCAACATTCATACAATAATACATAGATACACATAAGCACACATATATATGTATGTTCATACACATATATACATATATATGTATATTTGTGTATTGTAGGTATGTATAATTTCTCCTGATTATACTTTTAAAATTTCTCTGCTCTGAATATTTTAAATATTTTAAGAATGATTGAATAAAATTTTTCTAATGACATTTAAAAACTTTACTCTTCAGTTTAATGTTTCCCCAATTCACATTTCAAAAGTACAATGGATGGTATTAATGGATGGTATTAATTTAACCTATAAAGGTTTTTATAAAAAACAAGTATTTTATAAGCCTTGTTTCTGCCACTCAGAACAATTTACATGAGTTTTTGATTGGGAAGTGAGTTTCTAAAAGTGAAATTCCAAGAGGATACCAATCAATCTTTGGATGTGGATTTCAGGAGTAGTAGTGGTTGCAAAGATGACCTTCTGGTGCAAAAACATCACCATCAGAGACTATGTTTATGCCTGGGTCACCTTTAATGTTTGGTGAGGCAGTGGAAACCCCACCAGAGTCCTCATAGTCAAATTTTTTCCTTCATGCTTTTGAGCATTGAAATTGAAAGACTAACTTGAAAGTACATTGGAAATCCAATAGCATAGGTCTCTCATTTGGGAGAATTTTTTTTTAACTACTATTTTTACATTTTTCTTCAAGTTTTCTCTCCTCTTTCAGCTATTCCATTAACTGAAGGTTTGATTTTTGTGGGTAATAATATAAATTTCTTATATTTTTCTCTTTTACCTACTTACTATTAGTCTTTTTGTTCCATATCTGGAGGCTTTCTTAACTTTAGTTCAAAAAAAAGTATTCTTAAAAAATAATTATGTCGTTATATGACCAATGTCCTTTTTTCTGCATAGTAGTTATCCCAGAACAATCTATTTTTTTTTTACTTTTGAGTATTCACTTTTGTATTATAATTCATGTAGCTTTAGTGTACAATGTAATAAGTTTAGACAGAAGTATATACCTGGAGAACTCATATTCAAATCAAGAAATAAAATATTTCCAATGATTTCCACTTTTTTCCAGTTCAACACTCATTCCAAAATAAAAATCTATTTCAGTATACATCACCATAGATTATTTTTGCCTGTCTTTTGACTTCACAAACTATGAATCATAAGATACGTGTACTTTGTGCTTGGCTTGGTTTCTCAACAAAATATTTTTAAGATTAATTTATGTTTCTGTAAATATCAGTATATATTGCATTTTTTGTAATTCTGAGTAGTATTTATTGTATAAATAATACTAATCATTTTTTACTTATCATTTTTATTCTATAAAATGATTTATTTTATTTTTTAAAAGCAATTTGGGGATGACAGCTCTTATGAATAAAGCAGCCATAAGCATCTTTATACCAGCTATCATCTGGGTATGTGTTTCAATTTGTCTTCAAGAATTCTTAGAATTGTTGAGTGAGTGAGTAAATTGGAAGTTTTTGAGAAGTGTTGAAACATTTTACCCTCTTGTCTATTTAGAATAGCTCCAGATATCACTTACGCCCAACAGATTTGGGTTAGTCAGACATTGTCACTTTAACCTTCTAGTGGGTGTGAAGTGATATCACTTTCTGGATTTTAATTGGACTTTTTCTGATGATTAATACAGTTAAGAATTTTTTCTCAGGTTTTATCCTAAAGTTGGAACTGGAAGGGAGAGCTCTAGGGTGTTCTTGGCTACACTTGTTCATAGTAGTGTCTTCATATCATGAAGGTAGCAGACGTTGTGGCAGGTCTTGGTTCAAATGACACAGATGGAATATTCTAAATTAGATTTAGTAGATTTTTTCAAATTATTATTTTTCTATTTTTTTTTTGGAGGGGGCATTTCCTTAGGATAATTCTCAGGGTTTACTTGGTTAAGTTTTTAAAAAAATTATAATTCTCACTAGTTAAACAACTGTATTGACTGTATTGTTTAGGAATTCTGTTACTCTCCTCACACAACCACTCCAGAAGTCCCATCTCCTCTCATTTCTTTTTGAAGGATATCTTCTTTGGATTTAAAAATCTTTACAAGTTATGTTATGTTTATGTTCTTTTATGTTGTTACTTTACTGTATGCCTTAACCTTATGGTCTATTTATAAACATTTTTCTTTTTTCCATTGGGTATGTTTGAAATTCACTCTTAATATTTGTTTTCAACATTTAGACTACTATTGGGTGACATATATATGCATGTGCATATGATTAATCTGTGTATATATGTAATTCAAATTGTGCTTACTTGGGATTCTTTAAAACTCTAGGTTGATAGTTTTCATATTTGGAAAGGATTTGTTAAATATTTCCTAAAATGCATTTTTGTTTTATTTAGTTTTTATTTTACTCTGCACTTTGAATTATATATGAAACATAAATTTCAAAATTATTCCACATAAAGCTGACCTGATTTTTTTTTTGTAATTGTTTTGCTCTGGATATTATCTATTAATTTGTCTTAGTTCACGGATTTTTTTTTTCTGCAGTTCCATGTTTGCTGTGATGCCTGCACAATACATTTTTGATTTAAGAATAACAGTCTTTGTCAATTCTAGAACTTTAATTTGGTTTTTAGAATTTCCATGTCTTCTCAGATAGAATTCATTTTCATGCATAATCTCTACTCTTTCATGCAAATGTTATAACATTCATTATATATTTGTTTTAAGTTTTAGCTAATTCCAATAATTAGGTCTTCTATTAGTGTGTTTTACATATTTATGTATTATTTGATTATGATTTAGGTTTTTAAATGTTTTCACATCCCGCATGTACAGTTTTGGTGTTCCACAGATTGTTATCATGGTTTGCTTATTTCCTATATTGTGCATGCACTTTTTTATGTTTGTCAAAATAAAAGTGCTTGGTGATTCTGATTTCTTCTTGAAACCAGTTTGAGTTCTGACTAGGTCACAGCTTTAATAAGGTTTTAAATATGTACTCTTAACACAACCCTTTACCACCAGTGACACCAAAACATTTTGATGTCAGTATTTGAACTGTGAGTCTAAGTTTTGGATATTTTAATTCACAATTGTATTAAACAAGATGACTCCAAGAATGAAAATCACTGTGCATTTTTATCTTATAGTTCCTCATCCAATGCCCCATTTTAATCAAAATTGCATGAAGAGTCAAACAAAGGACATCTCCAGAAGTATAAAGCTACCACAACTGTATTTTCAATTCTGCAAATCTTGTTTTTGATTCCAGAATTTATGTCTGTAAGGTTTCCTTGAATACACTGTTATTTAATAGCTCCATGTCAGGCTCTGTTTACTGTGTAAGTCAAACTTGCATATGTTGTATATGGCTTGAGATAAATCAATATTTGTGAAATATAATTTTAAATGGTGTTAAATTTTTCAATGTAAAAACACCAGAATAAAAAATTGGCTGAATAGATTTTCTTACTCTCACTGTAAAATTCAATCATTAAAAAAGAGCTGGGTAAGTCCTAACTATTTTTGTTAATATGTCTATATTACAAAAGGTACATACACCTGCACATTCACATCTATATAATCAAAAAGGTGTTTGTGCTAGTATAGCATGTATATGTGTCTACATATATGTTTGTATATATACACATACACAAAAATGAATATGTACTTTTAATTATACCACTAAAAATGAGTTGATACAAAATATATATATATATATGTAGAATATGTATATGCTGAGACTATACTAGGGTCTTATCTTTACTTCTAAATTAATTTTTATGCATGACTTTATCTCACTTCTAGTTCTGAAAATATGGAATTATCTAATTAACATTAGATAATTAATGCTAACGCTAATTTATTTCTCTTACTCTATCATTAGCTTAAAATCATAAGTCTCATCCTTTAAGAGCAAAAATTGGAGTGTACCAGAAAAGTTGTTAATTTAATATAAGTTCAATTGAAACAGATCGGTGAAGAAGAATTTGATTATATCACACACACAAAAAAGCAATGCTGATAGGAAACATAAGATACCCGAGTAACTCTTGATAAATTAAATAATACAAAAACACAGCTTTGGGATTGATAGATAAATTTTCAACTAAAGTCAATTGTAGATAATAGTTCATTGTTATAATTAAATTTTTGGTGAAATGCAATGTAATAGTTTTCTATGGCTGCTGTAACTAATTACCACACATTTAAAGGCTTAACCCAACAAAATCTTAATCTGTCTAGCTGTGGAGACCAAAAGTTTCAAATGAGAATTACAGAACCAAAACCAAATTGCCCACAGGGTTTTACTGCCTCCAGGGGAACCATTGCTAAATTCATTCCCTGTCCCTTTTAGCTTCAGGTGGGCGTATGTACCCCTTGGCTTGTAGTTACCTCACTCTAGTCTCTATCTCTGTGGTCACATTGCCTTCTCCTTCTCTGCCTGTGGCAAATCTCCCTCTGTATCTCTCTTATTGGAATACATGTGATTGCATTTAAGATCCACTTTAATAATCTGTGATATCGCCCTATCTCAAAATTTTTAATTTAGTAGCTTTTGTAAAATTAGTTTTGCCATATTAGGTAACATTCTAAGGTACCAGAAGTTAGAAAGCAGATCTCTGTTAGGAGGTCATTCTATGGCCAACAATAACTGAGTAAATTATAAAATAAAGATTGTAATAGAATATTCAAAAAATTTTGTTTCATAAAGGAAGTGAAACTGTCACACATATACAAAAAAGGTGGACAATACTGAACTAAGTATCAATCGTATTTTAAAAAGCAAAGATAATAATCTTTCCTTTCTTGTAAATTGAACATTTAGATGGAAATGTGTAGGTCTAGTAAAGATGCAATTTGAAGAAATATATCTTGATATATCGGTGAATTAAGGGACTTTCTTAACAATGTTCCAAACTGAACAATGCTGCTGCTTCCATTTTCCATCTCTTTACTGTTGTTCTATATAAGCAAGGCTGGTAGTATATATTTTACTATTGAAAACCACTTAGTAAACACTTAATGATTAGAGTGTTAAATCTTGTAATTCAGAGAGCTTAAACTATCGTGGTTAAACCGGGTTCGGTGGCTCAGCCTGTAATCCCGCCGCCTGTTGTAGGCTGAGGTGAGTGGATTGCCTGAGCCCGCGGGTTCGAGACCCGCCTGGGCAACTTGGTGAGACCTCATCTCTACAATAAAATTAAAAAATCAGCCGGGCATGGGAGCGCATCACTGTAATTCCGGCTACTCGGAAAGCTGAGGCGGAAGGATTGCCGGAACCCAGCAGGTCGAGGCTGCGGTGGCTGGGAGCGGCCACTGCACTCCAGTCTGGGCGATGGAGTGAGACACCAACTCAAAAAAAAAAAAAAAATCAGTGGTTGATTTACAAAAGCTAACCAATTTCTGTCACGTAGATAGCGTGCGCGCGCGCGTGCATATGTGTAAAACAATCAGAAGCTAAATTTCTGTTATTTGTGTTCAGTTTGGCTAGAAATTTACCCCATTTAAATATTATTCTAAAACAAATTGCTCAAGAAATCTCTTTTAGAGGAAAAATAGATCATGTTTATTCCATTTGTGGAACAATCTGTTTCCAAATTCGCAGCTAAAAAAAGTCTGAGAACATTTGCAAACTGTACATTTGAAAGGGAACTAATATCCAGATTCTACAAGGAAATCAAACAGATCAACCACCACAACAACAAAAAAGTGCTGTTAAAAGGGGGCAAAGGATTTTTTTTCAAAAGAAGATACATAAATACTCAATGAGCGAGCATTTAAAAAAGTTCAATACCACTAATCATCACAGAAGTGAAAATTAGAAACACAGTCAGATAGCATCTTATGCTAGTAAGAATGGCTATTATTATTATTATTATTATTATTATTGAATAGGAATCTCACTCTGTCACCCAGGCTGGAGTGCAGTAGCACGCTCATGGCCACTGGAGCCTTGAACTGCTAGGCTCAGACAATTCTTCCAATTCAGCCTGCCAAGTAGCTGGAACCATAGGCACATGCCACCATGCCTTGCTAATTTTTTGATTTATTGTATAGACAAGGTCTCGCCAATTTGCCCAAGTTGGTCTTGAATCCCAGGACTCAGGCAATCCTCTTACCTCTGCTTTCAAAGTGTTGAGATTACAGGTGTGAGTCACTGTATCCTGCTTGGAATGTCTGATATTAAAGACAAAAAATAACAGATGTTGACTAGGATGCAGAGAAAAGAGAACATTGTTGGTGGGAGTGTAAATTAGTACAACCCCAATGGAAAACAGAATGGGGATTTCTCAAAGAACTAAAAGTAGAACTATCATTTGATACAACAATCTCACTACTGGGTATTCGGTGGAAAGTAAAGCATTATATCAAAAAAGACTTGTTTATGGGAGACTATTCACAATACCAAAGATAAGAAATCAGACTAAATGTTCATCACCATATGAATGAACAAAGAAAATATGGTAATATATACATAAAGAAATACCATTCAACCATAAAAATGAATGAAATCATGTGTTTTGCAGCATCATAGCTGAAACTGGAGGCTATTATCTTAAGTGAAACAACTCAGAGACAGAAAGACAAATATCACATCTTCTAACTTAGTGGGAGCTAGATGATGTGCACACATGGACATAGAGTGTGAAATAAAAAATAATGGAGATTACGAAGGATAGGGAGGTGGGGCAGGGTTGAGGGATGAAAGGTTGCTTGATGGGTACAATGTACATTATTCAGGTTATGCAGACACTAAACATCAAGACTTTATCACTACACAATACATTCATGTAACAAAATTGCATTAGTACATCTTAAATGTATATAAATAAAAAAACACAATTAGGTGGTAGTATGTTTGAATTGGATTGCTCATTGCAGTCATAATTTCCAAAAATGAAAAAGTCAGTGGAGTATGTTTCTTCATTGCCCAACGATAGCTCTGTTTCCTTATTGAAATTCCCATGATCTTCTATTTTGATCTACAAAAAATAAATGTACAAGGCAAACTTAGACATTTTATAATAAACCCTTGCTAGGAAATATGGAGCACAAACTTTACTTAGGATACAAACATAATGTTTGTCTCATGATATAAGCATAATGTAAACATTTTTATTTCTCAGTTAAACACTGTCATGGTTAAGAGTACCTGATCCTAAACAAGGGGAAGTGAGGACCAGTGGGAGGCCCAAACTTCACCTGTAACTAGACGACTTATATACATAATCCTGACTTGTACTCTACAAGTTTAAAATACAATAAAGAGGAAAAAAATCTAAATATATTTAATGCATGAGCACAGACAATGAATTTTGACAAATAGTACTTAGTGTATTCCTTTACAGTAATGAACATAAAAGGGAAGAGATTCAATTCTAATTTCTCTCTAGTCTGAATTAGAAAAGCGATTTCAGCCGGGCTTGGTGGCTCAGCCTGTAATCCCGTGTCTTTGGGAGGTTGAGGTGAGTGGATTGCCTGAGCCCACGGGTTCGAGACCTGCCTGGGCAGGTGAGATCTCATCTCTACAATAAATCAAAAAAATTAGCCAGGCATGGTAGCGTGAGCCTGTAGTTCCAGCTACTTGGAAGGCTGAGGCGGAAGGATCGCCGGAGCCCAGCAAATCGAGGCTGCGGTGGTCGGGAGCGGCCACTGCACTCCAGTCTGGGCGACAGTGAGACTCCAACTCAAAAAAAAAAAAAAAAAGAAAAGCGATTTCAAAGCATATCAACGGCTACTTATTGATATAAATGCATGTTTAAAATCAGGTGACCAGAAAGTGGAGTGCTTATGCTTGTTGAATGAAGCTTGATGGGACATCCTCTATAAAGAGCTCACTCTATTTTGCCCTATGTAGAAGTTAGTTATGCAGAACTGAAAAAGAAAACAATTATTCCTTATAAATTAGAGGGAATGCAAAATACAAACAATTATGTATACTTTTAATTTTGTTTTTAATTTTATTTATTTGTTTATTTATTTATTTTGAGTTGGAGTCTCACTCTTGTTGCAAAGGCTGGAGTACAGTGGCACACTCACAGCCGACACAGCCTCGAGCTGCTGGGCTTAGGTGATCCTTCTGCCTGATCCTTCCTAGTAGTTGGAACTACAGATGCACACAACCACATTCGGCTAATTTTTGTGATTTATTTGTAGAGATGAGGTCTCAACAAGTTGTCCAGAATGGTCTCGAACCCCTGGGCTTAGGCAATCCTCTAGCAATGGCATCCCAAAGTGCTAGGATTACAGGCTGAGCCACTGTGCACAGGCTATATGTATACCTTTTAAAAATTAAATACTACTTTCTGGTTTCGATGTGTTAAAGTGATTTATAATCTTCTAATTGCCAAAACAATATGACCTCATTATTTATGTTTTTTGACTAGATGAGATTTATTTTGCATGTTTGGTGTACCAGGTACTGGCATTGGCAATGAATATTCATTATCTGCCCTTTCAGAAGTGACATTCTGCTCAAAATAAAAAATAAATAAGATAAGATTATATGTTTTATTATATAAAAATATAATTGGCTAATCAAATAATAATCAGTTTTAGTCAGTTCAATTAGATTCTCAAGCACCTTTTTGACTTTCTTATCAAGAAGCATATTTACTCATTTAAATATGCAGAGGAAACATACAATGCTCAAATAATTATATATTTTATTTGATGTTATGTGACAAAAAAACATAGAAGTTCTAAGACTCCAAATTATCTTCTCAAGTGCAAAAAATATTTTTCCTGGTTGGGCATTGTGGCTCACACTTGTAATCTCAGCACCTTGTTAGGCTGAAGTGAGAGCATTGCTTGAGCTTAGGAGTTCAAGACCAGCCTGTGCAACAAAGTGAGCACCTGTCTCGGGGGAAAATATATGTATTTTATATAAAAAATATATAAATATATATCATAGAAATGTATTTTTCCTGTGACAAAATAACTGACAGAATACATGTAATATAACTTAACTATATTGCTGAATTTAATAGTCAAACTGAGAAAATGCAGTGTGTATCATGTTGAAATAAGGTTACTATTGTGGCCATGTGCTTGTAAAGTCAAAGAATAATTTCTGCGATAAAATTCCATGAAACATAGACCTTAATTAGATGATTCCCAAGGTATCATCATTTGTGAAATTACTTATTTGACATTTCTTCTGAGTTTGTAGATTTTAGAGCATATTTGTTCTTTTTTTTTACTTTTAAATTTTGTATTTTACAATTGTGGGTTAAAATTCAGGGTTAGGTATACAAATATTCATTATGCAGGTACCCTTGTTGATGAGGTGTACCCCCCATCCCCAGGAGGATTCCCACTACTGCCAAACCTACCTCCCCACCCCTCCAAACTCCCCCGCAGTATCCCACTACTGTCAATACTTTTCTTATAGTATTATGATAGTTGTTCAAGGTCCACTTATGAGTGAGAACATGTGATACTCAGTTTTTTGTTTCTGTGAAAGATCACTCAGTATTATAGACTCTAAGTCAATCCAGGTTGCTGAGGTTCATGTTTTTATTCTTCTTTATGACTGCATAATATTCCATTGTGTATATGTATCACATTTTTTTATCCAGTACTCTTTTGATGGACAGCACAGTTGCTTCCATGTTCTTGCTATAGTGAACAATGCTCTGATAACATATGTGTGCAGGTATTTTTTTTTACAGAGTGATTTGAGTTCTTCCAGGTATATTCCCAGTAGGGGGATTGCGGGGTCATATGGGAGGTCAATTTTCAGAACTTTTAGGAATTGCCACACTGTTTTCCACAGAAGCTGTACTCGTTTACACTCCCACCAACGGTGCAGAAGTGTTCCCTTTTTGTCACATCCTCTCCAGCATCTGTGATTTTTTGAGTCAACGATGAGGGCCATTCTGAGTGGAGTTAGGTGGTATCACAGTGTAGTTTTAATTTGCATTTCTTTGATGACTAGTGAGGCTGAACATTCATTCATGTATCTATTGACTGCCTGTGCATCTTCTTTTGAGAACTGTCTATCCAAATATTGTGTCCACCTTATAATGGGGCTATTTGTTTTTTTACTTTTCAGCACCTTTGAGTTCCTTGTAGATCCTAGATGTTAGGCCTTTGTCAGACATGGAGTTGGCAAATATTATTTCCTAGTCTGTGGTCTGTCTCCCTGTTCTCTTGACGGTTTCTTTGGTCTTGCAGAAGCTTGTCAGTTTGATGAGGTCCCACTTTTCTATCTTACTTCTTATGGCAAGAGCACTTGGGGTTTTGATCAGGAATTGGTTGCCAGTCCCAATTTTCATAAGGGTGTCCCCTGCATTTTCTAAGGTTCTAATAGTTTGAGGTTTTGTTTTTTAGGTCTCTTATCTATTTAGAATTGATTTTTGTGTATGAGATAGGATGGGGGTCCTGTTTCAATCTTCCGCTTGTTATCAACCAGTTTTCCCGGCATCATTTACTGAATAGGTTCTCCTTTCCCCAGTGGTTGGTGGTGGAAGCTTTGTTGAAGATGAGTTGGTTGAAAAATTGAGGTTTTGCTTCTGGAATCTCAATTCTATTCCACTGGTCTATATGACTGTTCTTATACCAATACATGGCTGTTCTGACTATTGTAAATTTATAATAAAGTTTAAAGTCTGGAAGTGTGATACCTCCTGCTTTGCTTTTTTGTTTTTTGCTAAAGTTTGTTTTTGCTATTTGTGGTCACTTATGTCTCCCTTTGAATTCCTGTATTGTTGTTTCTAGGTCTGAGAAGAATGCTGCTGGTAATTTGATGGGTATTATGTTAAATCTGTAGATTGTCTTAGCTACAATGGACATCTTAACAATGTCAATTCTTCCAATTCATGAGTACGGAATATTTTTCCATTTGTTTGATTTGTTTGTGTCACCTTTGATATCTTTGAGCAGTGTTTTATAGTTTTTATTGTAAAAGTCTCCCTTGTCTCTGGTTAGGAAGATGCTAAGTTATTTCAATATTTTTTTGTGGTGATTGTGAATGGAATTGTGCTTTTTATTTGGGTTTCTGTTTGTTTATTATTGGTGTTAGAAATGTGTTTGTATTTTGCACATTTATTTTATACCCTGAGACTTTGCCAAAGTCCTTTATCAGTGCAAGGAGGTTTTTGACAGATTCTCTTGGGTTTTTGAGGTATAGAGTCATGTCATCTGCAAAGAGGGATAACTTGATTTCCTCTTTTCCTATTTGGATACCCCTTATCACCTTCTCTTCTCTGAATGCTCTAGCTAGGAATTCCTGAACTATGTTGAACACAAGTGAACGTGGGCTTCCTTGTCTTGTTCCAGTTTTCAGGGGAAATGGTTCCAAATTCTGTCTGTTTAGCAGTATGCTGGCTGTGGGTGTCTCATAGATGGCTCTTACTATTTTGAGATATGGTCTATCTATGCTTAGAAGCTCGAGTGTTTTTATCAAGAAGTGGTGCTCAGTTTTATCAAAAGCTTTTCCTGCATTTAATGATATAATCATATGGTTTTGTTTTAAAGTCTGTTGATGTATTTAATTACATTTATGATCTTACAAATGTTGAACCAGACTTGCATACTGGGAATGAAGCCTACTTGGTTGTGGTGGATGATTTTTGAGATGTGTTGTTGAATTTGGTTTGCTAGGATCTTGTTGAGAATTTTAGCATCTATGTTCATCAAGAATATTGACCTGTAGTGCTCTTTCTTTGTTGGATCTTTACCTGGCTGGGGTATTGATGTGATGTTTGCTTCACAAAATGATTTGAGGAGAGTTCCTTTTTTCTCAATCACTTGGAATACTTTCAATAGGATTGGTATCAGTTCTTCCTTGTATGTTTTGTAGAATCCTGATGGAAAGCCATCTGGTCCAGGGCTTTTATTTGTAGGTAGTTTTCTTATTGCATAGTCAATTTCCTTGATTGTTATTGATCTATTTAGGGTCTCGATTTCTTCTTCTTTCAACCTAGGAAGGTTGTGTTATGTCAGAAAGTCCTCCATTTCCCTTGAGTTTTCGGGTTTGCTTCCATCCAAGTGTACATAGCAGTCTCTGATAATATTTGTATTTCTTTAGCATCAGTAGTGACTTCATCTTTTGCATTTCTGATCGAGTTCATTAGGACTTTTTCTCTTTTTACTAGTCAGTCTAGTTAGGGGACCATCAATCTTATTTATCCTTTCAAAGAACCAGCTTTTTGTTTCTTTTTTCTTTTCTTTTCTTTCTTTCTTTCTTTTTGTATTATCTTTTTGTTTTCTATTTGAGCTTTTATTTTAATGATCTGGATTCTTCTGCTGAAGTTAGGGTTTTGGTGGTCTTGCTTTTCCAGGTTCCTTAGGTTCTTGTTAGGCTGTTAACCTGTCCTCTTTCCATTCTCTTCATGTGTGTTTGTAAAGATATGATACTGCTTTCATGGCATCCCAGAGGTTTTTGTAAGATGTTTCTTCATTTTCATTTGTTTCCTGGTATCTTTTAATCTCTGTTTTGATTCCCATGGTGACCCAGGAGTTGCTTAGCATCATGGTGTTTAGTGTCCATGTCTTTGCTGGTTTTGGGGGAACTTTGTTGGTGTTGATATTCATTTTTATTCCACTGTGGTCTAAGAAGGTGCATGACAAAATTTCAATCTTATGAAATTTGTTTATGCTTGATTTATGGACAAGGATGTGGTTGTTCTTAGAGATCATTCCATGTGATGATGGGTAGAATGTATATTCTGTGGACATTGGGTGAAGTGTTCTGAAGATATCAAATAAGTTCACTTGGTCAAGAGTCACAGTGAGTTTCTGGATCTCTTTGTTGATTTTTTGTCTTCATGATCTTTCTAGGGTTGTGAATGGAGTAGTAAATCCCCAGCTATGATAGTGTTGGAGTCAATATCTTTTTTAAGTTTGCCTGGAAGCTGCTTTATGAAAGTAGGGATTCTTATGTGTTGGGTGCATGTATATTTAGGATGGATATTTCTTGTTGATGGATTGACCCTTTTATCATTATATAGCAACCTTCTATATCTTTTTCAATTTTTGATATCTCAAAGGTATTTTGTTTGATATTAAGATCAAAACTTCTGCTTTTTTTAGTGTTCCATTTGCCAGAAATTTTACTTCTCATCCTCTTAATTTGAGTCTGTAAGTGTCCTTTCTGGTGAGATGAGTTTTCTGGACACAATATATTGTTGCCTCATGATATTTTATCCATTTTGCCATTCTATGTCTTTTCAATGGTACATTTAATCCATTCACATTCAGGCTAATTACTGAAATGTGAGAATTTATCCCTGTCATGTGGTTCATATAGAGTTGTTGTTGTTCCTGTTTGTTTGTTGCCTTTCTTTTGATTTTGGGGTTGATTCATTTGTGTTTTCAATCTTTTTCCTACACTCTTCTAAAGAATACTGTCATCCTTTTTTCCCTGTCTTCTGTGTTAAATGCTTTCTTAAGTGTTTCTTGTAGAGCTGGTCTAGAGGCAGCATACATTCGTAGAGATTGTATGTCTGGGAAATTTTAATTCTCCCTCACTGATGAAGCTTAACTACCTGAGTAGGTTATTCTTCATTGAAATTGTTTACCTTTATGAACTGTGAACTTTGGGCTCCAATTTCTCCTAGCCTGAAGTGTTTCTGTAAACAAATCTGCTGCTATTCTAATTGGTCTTCCCTGGTAGGTAGTCTGACTTTTTTCTCTTCCTGTCTTTAGATTTTTTCTTTTATACCTACTTTCTTTCTGGTGAATTGCTATGTGTCTAGGAATTGGTCTTCCCATTTGTTGTCTTACAGGTATTCTCTGAATCTCTTGTGTTTGAATGGCCATATCACTGATGAGATGAGGGAAGTTTCCTTGACATATTTCATGAAATGTTTTTACCAGGGTACTCTCTGTCTCTCTTTCTGCCTCAGAAAGTCCAACTATTCTTAAGTTCAGTCTCTTGAAATAATTGCTCATCTCTTGAAGGTTTTGTTATGTCTTTTTAAGCTTCTTTTCTATGTTTTTGACAGTTTGACTTAGTTCTATATTTTGGTCCTCAAGCTCTGAGATTCTTTTTTCTGCTTGGCAAATTCTGCTTTCCATGCTTAACAGTTTGTTATTTATTTCATTCACCATGTTCGCTACTATTGTTATCTCTGCTATCAGCTTCTTCATATTTTCTTCTTGTCTCTCCTGAATTCTATTTATTCTGTCTATTAATGCCTTAATATCTGGGTTTGTTGTTTGAGATCAGTCATTTTGGGGGATTTTCATTGTTTGCATTCCAAAGTCTGTTTTCTCAATGTCTGACCTCCCAGGGGTCTGTGTCAGACCCATATTCTTCTTTTGGCCTTTCTTCATTTGTGTAGATCCCCCCACACACACTTTATCCCCCCTCTTCTTTAGTTCCATTGTTCAGGGATGGCAGTGTTGCTTTTACTTCTGTTTGCTCATTCCCCTATTTTTCCTTATGTGGATCCTTTGGCTTTGTTCAATTCTGAATCTGGACTGTAGGTTGGGGGCTGTACTTTTTGCAGTTTTGAGATTTAATTTAGGGGGGAGTTGTGATTCAGAATTAATCTGCTGATCGCAGTATTCACTGACAATTGTATGGGCACTCTGAAACCCACTTCCTACTGCCTTACAATCTCTCCATGCAGTAGTGGTAGAGGTTTGCCTCCTGAAATCAAAATGAGGCAATAAAAAGGGGAAAAATGGAAAAAAGAAGGGGGGAGAGGTAAGAGGATGGTGGAGAGAGAGAAGAGTAAGAGGAAAAATAGACAGACATAACAATTAACAAATGAAAAGAGACACAAAGACAGAAAAAGAGTAAAATAAACTAAAACATACAATCATACAAACACACAAACCAGCCAAAACTTCCCTATTCATATACTCTTCCCATACACAAACAATAAGTCTAAAGAAAAAAAATCAGCAAAATAACAGAAACAAAGTAAGTACAAAAACATGATCAAAAACAGAAAGAAAAAGAGAAAAAAAAATCAAAAAACAAAAAAAATGAGCAAACAGACAAAAATAAAAAAATACAATAAAAACAAGGAACTAAACTCGTTCTGAGTTCATTCCTGTAAATCCAATATCATTTCAGCGCTGATCTCTAGCTCTCAATGCAGGCTGATATGGTTGCTCTCAGCGCAGGCTCACAGGGTTGCTCACTGCTGGGTCAGATGCCCCAGGCCTACGGTGGAAGGAGGGTGGATCAGATCTGGACTCAACCAGCTTGTCAAGTCTGCCACTCAAATCTGAGTTGTCTGCCACTCAAATCTGACTTGTCTGTGTCTGATCCAGCATGGGGGAGGGGCTTCTGTCTCTCCCAGTTTGATGTATTTACTTTAGGTTCCAAGTTGGAGGCTGGGTGGAGTTGGGCAGAGGTGGGTGGGGCAATGCAGGTCTCTGCCTGATCCGGGGACAGAGAAAAAGACTGTGGTGGGCATTTCTTCACTGAGCATGGGGCTCCTCTTTGACTCTCCCTGATCTTCTCTCTTCACTAATCAGATTCAGGGCTCCAGCTGATTTGCTATAACAGGTGATGGTATGGGCCAGGTGCCAGGTGATGAGAATCAGCTGTATTTGGCATATTCTTTTCAGGAGAGTCCTGTAAACAGCAGATGCTCTTGCGTGCCCAACTCCAATCTCAGGGCACTGGGAGCTTGCACTTACCTTCAGAGGGGGGCCGAGGGTGCATGAACCTGAGTCTCCCCTCAGATGGACTTTCACTCTCTCCCACCAGCACATGCTTACTTATGCAGAGAGTCTTTATGAACACTTGCTTTTGTGGAGACTTCACATTCTGACCTGTCCAGTCTCCATCTTGTCAGCATCTCCGTAAGATAAATTTAATGCAAATAACTAGTATGAGATTTTGAGTCATAACATTACTTTTTTTTAAATATTGAGAACAATGTGATATGATTCACCAATATAACTCAAAAGCATTCACCTTCTCTCTACTCCATAGATATTTTGTCATGACCTCAAGCTAGGAAAAAGTTAGAATTATAATTTTAATGTTTTCATTAAGTTATGCAAGTAAAATGCAAATATAAATAATAATATTTTTATAGTCACACAAAAGATTAACTATTAATTTATTAATTAAGGTTTGCTTTGACTTTTTTTTAATAAGGAATATCTTGATAAAGATGATGAACTGTGTAACCTATACAATTAGAGTAATTCCATCAAGAAGGAGGATTATTTTCGTAATCATTGCTAGTTTACTTTGAGGAAACTTAATGGTTTACTTTTCTAAAATTAAAATGATAATGACTAGCAGTTATTGTTTCAAAGTAAAATGATAAAATGAAATGCAGCTGAGTTTTATGTTATATTCACTAAAAGGATATATTGAAGACTAAAAAGCCAATATGAAGCTGATGTAATTTATTCACTATCCTTTTAGAAAAGGGATTTGTTCTCAGTATGTTACCATTTTCTTAAAATGCCTTGCCTTACTTTTTGATTCATTTCAGCATTTCAATTTCCTGTGAGTGCTTTCGATTTGTCACTACTTACTAAAAAAAGATAGCTATAATAAAAATGGCTTAAACATAATTGTAATTTTCATGATGACACTAGAGTATTTTTTTAAAATGAAAAGACAATCTTGTTAAATTGCTATTTTCCATGCCAGTTGAAATTTTTAGATATAAATAATTTTACATAAATGGAAGAACTGTCTTGGAGGTAAGGTCATTTAAATATTTGGTTTCAATTGAGATAATTTCATGACAGACCAGCTTATTTTGCAGTATGGCACAGAACTGATGCTATGATCAGTAGTCTTTGTCAGGATATTTGTCCTTACTCAAATTTTGTGCAAAGAGTAAAGAATATTTAATTATAATATATTATGTTTAATGTCTACTCAGTATGTCTTTAAGATATATATATCTCCTAAATATATATATATATATAGTGTATATGTATGTGTGTGTATATGTATATATATTTAAAGTAATGAATAGTCATTCCAAACATGATTTATAAATATATTGAGCATAACCTAAAGCGTCTTACAAACTGAGAGGTGTAAAATGGAGTGGAACAAAAAATGATTTGATGATAGGTGAAGCAAATTTAAAAATAATTTTTACATATTTGGACTGTGGAACTGACGCATTGTATAATTGCAGCATGAGTTTCTAGTAAAAAAAAAAGGAGCAAATAATTATTTCTTATGTCAAAAGGTTTAGATAAGTTTTTGCATTAAAAGATGTTATAATGATCCTTCTCAAGATGAATAAACTATCTGGAAAATTTGCTTCCATTAACAATGGTAACTTTTTCAAATGTCATTTCAAATTTTCATGTTTCTCAGGGAGATTATTTTGTTAATTAATGTTAACATAGTGGTTTAAAAGGTTTTTTTTAGCTCACTGAGAAGTATGAATATATTCCAGTTTATCACAAACTTTCTCAGACCAAATTACATTTTATTCCCTCAGAATTTCTAGATAAAAATGTGTAGAAGATATTGAAATTATTTGACTACAGATATAAACAGATATACACCAAGCCAAGGCTGAATGGTGTCAATTATCAACCTGACATTTACTAGCAGAACAAAGTTAACTTTTAGAATCATATTTATTTTTGCTTATTTTTATTTATTTGTTTGTTTATTTATTTATTTATTTTGAGTTGGAATCTTACTCTGTCACCCAGACTGGAGTGCAGTGGCCACTCCCGGCCACCACAGCCTCGACCTGCTGGGCTCCAGTGATCCTTCCACCTCAGCCTCCCAAGTAGCCGGAATTACAGGCATGCGCTACCACGCCCGACTGATTTTTTAATTTATTGTAGAGATGGCGTCTCGCTGCCCAGGTGGGTCTCGAACCCGTGGGCTCAAGCAATCCACTCACCTCAGCCTCCCAAAGGCATGGGATTACAGGCTGAGCCTCCAAGCCTGGCTCAATTTCTGCTTATTTTTAAATAAAATTTTGAAATTATATAGATATTTCCATCTATGAACTATAATGTTGAGCTTAAGAAAATAGTAGATCCTTTAAGATTATTGTTCATTCATTGATGAATGATATAATTAACATTTTTATGTGGTAAGTTTCCACATAAAGGGTGAAAGTAAAATCAATTTAGGACACTAAAACAGTAAAAAACTTTAATTGTCACTGGACATACTAGTTGAGCATCCCTGAACAATTTTAATTGTTTCTTTCACATATGCAATGCTATGAATTTTGTAAATCTGGATTAACCTAATGACTAATTCTTTGCCTATGTATTTGGTAATTGAGTGATATGTATGCATCAAAATATTGAACGTATAGAAATAAATATTTCCTAAAGGCTTATGTTTCTCTTGAGACATTTTAATACTGTGTTCATCTACAGTGATCAATATTCTACCATGTCTCCGTTAATCTTTTTTTTCTCAGTGTAACTCCCAACTTCTGTCATATTGTGCTACTGTTGTTTTGAAAGTGGCACTCCAGCCTGGGTGACAGTGAGACTTCAACTAAAAAAAAAAAAAAAAGTATCTACATGTTTTTCTCACAGATTTTTGTATGAGCTTAAATTCTGAAAAAGAAATGGATCATGTTCTGACATGTTTTATACTTTTGTTTAAAAATGTAAGATTAATTTTCATAAGCATTATCTATAAGTGGTTAGAATTAAAACCTGAAGGAAAATTATATTATTAAAACTTTTGAACTAGTTGCTCTTTTGAAAAGAAATTTGAAAAGAGGGAAGAAGAAAGCTAACGTCATACGTTGTGCAAAATCAGTTAAACTTGTAAACTTCAAAACTTTGATATAAGACAAAAAAGAAGAGAAAAATATATAGATGTCAATGTTGTTTATAAGAATGATTATTGTAATGGAAGGGAGAAAGATATCAAGATTGGATCATAGGAATAGAATATATAAAGCCAAGAAATTCAGGCAAACTATGTAGAAGTTATCAGAATTCTGTGAAAATTAGAGAATGTGGAGTGAGGTAAAAAAATTGCAGTATGTATATGGGTGTGTATTTTAGTATATATTTGGAAAATAGGAATGAATTGTAAATTAAATACTTATAAATATATTGATAATATATGTCACTTATGAATTAAATAATTTATTATGTATTTGTGTATGTGTGCTTGTGCACGTGTATGTGAATGAATGCACATGTGGATATACACACACTCTCACATACACACACACATATAATGTTCATTTCATTACTGAACAAATTTGAGTTATGTAGAGCTGGGTTCAAATTACCCTGCCTGATAGTTTATGATGCTTCCTCCATCTGACTTTGGCTAGGTTTCTTTTTTTTTTTTTTTCTATTTTTTTTTTTTTTTTTTTGAGTTGGAGTCTCACTCTGTCATCCAGACTGGAGTGCAGTGGCCACTCCCGGTCAACACAGCCTCAACCTGCTGGACTCCGGCGATCCTTCTGCCTCAGTCTTCCAAGTAGCTGGAACTACAGGCACGTGTTACCACACTCGGCTAATTTTTTATTTATTGTAGAGATGAGGTCTTGCAAAGTTGCCCAGGTGGATCTCAAACCCTCGGGCTCAGGCAATCCACTCATCTCAGCCTCCCAAAGCGCGGGATTACAGGCTAAACCACTGATCCCGGATTAGGTTTCTTATAGATAATACTGTAGTTGAATGTCTATATTATCTAGTTTTTTCTATGCATTATTGTTTCAGTTTTCTAGGACTTTCTTTGCAAAGTGCCACAGACTAAGTGGCTTAAGCAACAGAAGTGTATTTTCTTACAGTTTTTCAGGCTAGAAGCTTAAGATTAAGGTGTCACCAGTGTTGATTTCCAGAGTTCTCCCTCCTTGGCTGTAAGATGACTGTCTCCTTCCTTTGTCTTCACATAATCTTCCCTTTGTCCATTTACATCCTAATTCCCCGTTCATATAAGAACACCAGTCATACTGTATTAGATCTTAGTCCAATCACTTCATTTTAATTTAATGACCTGAAGACCCTCTCTCCAAATACAGTCACATTGTGGGGTCCTAGAAGTTAAGACTTTAACATATAAATTTGAGAGGTGAACATAATTCAGCACACGACAATTGTATTACAACCTGGAGATAATTTTGTCTGGGAATATCTAGAAAGTGTTATCCTGGTGACTCATTTTAATCATTTGCAGTTACCTGATCCTTTATTTTTTAATGTGTTTCTTATTATGCTTGTCTAGAAGTATTAGGGGTAAACCAATAACTCAAGTTAATATTTTATTATGTAGAATTTTTTCATATAATAAAGTATAACTTTTGAATTTTCAAATTTAATACATTAATATGTGTTAAATAACACAATAATATGTTTTATTATTAAATTTAATAATTTCTATTTTGGAAATCTATTGTGTGCCCTCACTACAAATATTTTTATCATAAGATTTAGAGGGTTAAATTGAATAATGCAGTGTTTTCAGCATGCAATCGAATAAAATTTATACCTATTCAAATAATATAAAGTAGGGTTTTTTTTGGTGTTCTTGTGACAAATATGAGAAAGTATAACATTTTCAAATATGAGAAAAAATTAACACAAATAAATTGAAATAGAGAATTACAAATATAAACCTCATTTTGAGTGCATATGAGCCTATTTAAAATTTGAAAAAAGTAATTTAGTTGAAAAACACTCATCTAACTTATTACTTTTATAGTAAGCATTATCATTTAAATGCCATAATGAACAGAATAATTGTGCACATTGAATGAAATTCCCATTTAATTAAATTTAATTTACTTTAAACTACTTATAAATGCTATCTTAATATTTACCATTTAATGTTTGGTATTTTGTATCAATGGAGTGCAATTAATTAGAGAAATAGAGCATAATTTCTCCCCTGATAGTGTACTCAAGATAATAATTTCAAATCTGTGGTATATCTGAAATGCTTTGGGGTCACTGGAATTTGTTTTTACTCAGCACTTGCATCTTTAAAATGCTCTCCTGAATGCTCATGCACAGCCCTGGAGTGTTTGTTGCTCACAAAGGAAATAAGAAACTCTAATAAAAATAAGCTAAATTAGTTACCTGGAAAATTTGAAGGTAAAGGCATTTCTACTTGCTAGTAAAAAAGAATCTATATTGCATAAAAGTGATCATGAAAACTTTAATTACAGAAATAATTCCTAATATATAAAAAAAATCTTCCTCCCTTCATGGTTTTTAATTTAAGGAGATGATTTAAGTATGTTGATTTTTAATAATTACTAAAATGTAAGCTTTTATTTTGAAACTAAAAATAAATAAATAAATTTATCCAAAAGACAAAACTAATGATATCTTTTTGATAACAAGACTCATGTAGATTGGACACCCCAACAGAAAAATGGACAAAAAAAATTAACCCAACAATTCAAAAATATGCCAAAAATCGAGCATTTTCATATAAAACAGTAAAAGACTTGCTTTTCTTGTGCCTATTTCATACTTATTTGACCAATTGGTTTATATAGGAAATGACAGAAAACAAGGCATTCCCTTTCTTATTTTTCTTTTCTTTTCTTTTTCTTTTTTTCATAGATTCTGGGGGTATTTGTATTTGTGCAGCTGTGTTACATGGATATATTGCCTAGTGGTGAGGTCTGGGCTTCTAGTGTACTCATCAAACAAGTAGTGAAAATTGTACTCAATATATAATCACTAAAAACTCACTCTTCTCCCTCTCTCTTTACTTTTGAAGTCCTGAGTGTCTATTATTTCCCCCCATGCCCATAATTACCCATGGTTTTAGCTTGCACTTATGAATAAGAATATGCAGTATTTGATTTTTTTGTATTTGAGTTATTTCACTTAGGATAATGGTCTTCAGCCCCATTTATGTCCCTGAAAAAGACACAGTTTCATTCATTTTCATGGCTGAATAATATTCCATTTTGCAGCTATATCTAAATCTAGATATAGATGTAGAAAAATGATTCATTCAAAAAATTGGTATAAAAGAACTGAAAACACATACACAATTAATATGATTTGATTACCACCTTGCCCTTATTTAAAAGTCAATTACAGATTATGAAAAACCTCTATGAGCCAAAGTAGTGTGATGCTCACTGCCTAAATTCTGGCATTTGTCTATTTATAATTTGAACCAATCGTCCACAAAGAATCTGTGATTAGCTAAATGGAGACATATAAAGCAGCAACTCTAAGATCAGCTGGCTTGAAAATATGAGACCTCTTGTCACCTAAGTTACATGGAAGAGAACCTAGAGTTTGGAGCAGAGTTATTTCTCTGTTATAGACAAGGAAGCTCAAATGGTTTTCTGCTTTCCAGTCTCACTCTTAGGAAAAAATTCTCATAGGAAACGAAAACCTGGGCCTTTCAGGAAAACACAAAAAGCAGACAGTCATACAGGCCATCCAGCCTAGAGGGGAAAAAAGGCCATTTGCCCACATGTTCTACATCCATGAGTCAAGCTTGAACCAGAAAGATCACTTTCCTCTCACCTTAGCAAAGACATGGGAAGAGGTGGAGAGGCAGAAATTCACTCTTAGAAGCTCTCTAAAGATGTTGAGGTGGAAAGTATTTTCTCTGTAAATTAATGTCTCATTTCACGTTTCAAAATTAAGTTTTCTTTATCAATTGGATTTCCAAACCAAGTTTATAATCAGACAGAAAACACACACACACGCACACACACGCATGCATATATCAAGGTAATTCTAAATCTACCTTCATATGGCCTTTTACCCAGTGCTGGCCTCTGCTTGTTGAGTATGCTTCTGAGACCCATTGGGTGAAATTCAATTCTGCCTGAGACAATTTTTTAATTTGTCAACCATTTTCCAACTGGAGAAGCTGGGGATTATAAAGTTTTCGTTTATAAGACACATTTTTTTTTTTTTGAGTTGGAGTCTCGCTCCGTCACCCAGACTGGAGTGCAGTGGCCGCTCCTGGCCACCGCAGCCTCGACCTGCTGGGCTCCGGCGATCCTTTTGCCTCAACCTTCCAAGTAACTGGAACTACAGGCACGTGCTACCATGCCTGGCTAATTTTTTGATTTATTGTAGAGATGAGGTCTTGCCAAGTTGCCCAGGCGGGTTTCGAACACATGGGCTCAGGGCAGTCCACTCACCTCAGCCTCCCAAAGCGCGAGATTACAGGTTGAGCCACCGAGCCCGGTTTATAAGACACATTCTTATATTGAAAAAAAAATTTCTTCTAGTTTCTGTTTGAAAATGCAAAAAGTTATTCTTTAGTTCATATCTGTCTGCACTAAGTAATAGAAGAAACCAATTGGATTGGCACTTTTTTTTTTTTTTTTGAGTTGGAGTCTCACTCTGTCGCCCAGACTGGAGTGCAGTGGCCGCTCCAGGCCACCGCTGCCTCGACCTACTGGGCTCCAGCGATCCTTCCGCCTCAGCCTTCCAAGTAGATTGGCACTTTTAATATTCTATGTGAGGAGCTCTTCATACACAAGTTCATTTGATACGTTTTGTTTATTCCATGTTTCTATAGGCAATGGTGTTGTGGAATGTTTATCTGTTTTTCCAGAGCCCAACAATAATTTATTTTCTACTGTGCCAGAACCCACCAACAATTAGTTTACCAGTACTCTAGCTTTCAATTACAATGTTCTAACCATTTTTAATGTTCTGACTTATTCGCCTTTTCAAAAGGCAGTGTCACTTATTTCAAGTTTTGTTACAACAACCCACTACTTCTGGTACTAATTTCTGGTTATTTATCTATTGTAATTGACAATCTATTGTGAAATAATTATCCCAAACATAGTGTTTTGGAACAAGGTGTATTATTTTTCATGTTCTGAACATTTTCCTGGGAAGATACAATGTTGGTAATGATCATTCATGAGACTGCATTCATACGGGAATTCAGTAGAACTGGGATATTCTAGGAGATCTTTTCCACATGAATGGGATTTTAGTGCAGTCTGTTGACTGGATAGCCTCAGTTCTTTCACATGTAGATTTTCTCATTGCACATTAGTCTCTCATCATCCATTAATTTAGCCCATGCTTCTGTAAAAGGTTGATGGTTTTGAAGACAGTTGTTTTAAAATGTACTTGAGAATTTTTTATTTAGATATGGTGAGAACAGATCAGGAGATTACTATCATTAAAAAGATAATTTGTTACTCAGTTCCAAAAGAAAGGGAGCACACCACACCGTATAGGCCATGTGGGGAAGCACCAGGGTCACTCAGGAAGCAGAAAGAGCAAAAAAAGGCATGGAGGAAAGCATATATCATACTTTTATGGGAAGGAATGAGTGAGAAAAGGTAAGTAGGTTTAGGATTGGATAGTTTGAATGATTTTGGTAGGCCCTCGGCTATAGAGGTGGCCCGTGGTTGCCCAGTACCAGACTCTGGGGTGAATTAGGACAGAAAGATAGTGTTTCTAGATGGAGGAGCCTGATAAAGAAGATGGATGGAGCTTATGAGCTCAGGATTGGTTGGTTTGCATTTCACAGGCATGATCACGGGCAAGTGATTTGTTATTTCTAGGAATTAGCTAACCTGAGGGAGGTAGTACCTCTCTATGTGTGCAAGATCCCAAAATGCTAAAACATGAAATAAAGAAAATTTGAAAATAATTAATGCGAGAGTATTTTAAGAGAATAAAAAGGAAGCAAACCACTTGAAAAATCTCATAGTATGGTAGACAGAGTGATATATCGATATTTCTCTTCAAGGAAGAATGCATAGCCCTGCAGTTGGGAGTGCTGTTGACACAAGCCCTTTCATATAAACCTCTGCAAAAAGTGTCTCAGTTGCAAAGTCACCTCCCCTGTGGTCACCCACTATGAAGGGTACTTGCATCCAATGGATGATTATGGTTGGACCATAAAAGGAAGACCTGGACAATATAGCTTAATGTAGGATAACTTTGAAGGACATTTTAGTTCCAGAGCTCTTTGTACAGTTAGCTGAAGTTGTAGTAAGAAATTGTTTACAGATTGGTTTCTCCCACTGTCCAATCTTTCTTCATGTCCCTTCTCTTTGTAGGTATCGACACAAATAAACCCACTAATAAACAGCATATACATACTAAGCTCCATTTCAGAGTCTCTTTTCTGCAGCATCCAACCTATGAAACACAGCATTATTTTTAGCACATTCCATAAGTTAAAGCAATTCAAAAAGCCATCCTAATTTCAAGTGGGTGGAAAAATATACTCCACTTCCTGTTTTTAATTTTAAAGATGTGGAGAACAATTCAGAGTTAGGTATGCAAATGTTCATTATTCAGGTACCCTTGTTCATAAGGTGTACCCCTCCTTCCCCTGGCAGATTCCTACTACTGTCAATCCCACATCCCCACCCTCCCCTGGCAGTTTCCCACTACGGTCAATCTTTTTCTTATAGTATTACATTAATTGTTCAGGGCCTGCTTATGAGTGAGAACATGTAATTCTCAGTTCTTTGTTTCTGTGATAGATCTCAAAAACAATTCATGATCAAAGCTTACAATCTTCTCCAGTCACCAAGATTTTAGAGCAAGGTTATGTCTTTAGACATGTAGAAATACTTGCCAACTGAGTAACAGTTTCTGTCATGTTACAAAATCAGGGAGATTAACAGTGAGATAAAGTGATGGAGCTTGGTCACGAAGACTCAGAGTAGTGTCAGGTCCACAAAATAATGAGGTCAGCAGGGATACTGGTAATTAAAACTTGAAGGATATGATATATGTTGGATAGTTTCATAGCTCCAGAGGACTCAGTAAGGTGGCTCAGACACTCATCCCATCTACTTCTTCAGATGTGTTGCTTCTCTTTAGAGTATACCTATTCTTACATGTGTGATTTCTTATGTTCATTTAATTAAGAAAGCTAAACATTCTGTGTAGGTCAAAAATTATGTCTCAAGATTTTAAGTAAAATAGAAAATAAACCATTGCCACATTATTGCCTTACTAAATTCTGACCCTAATTGACATCAATGGTTGTGGCTCAGCCTGTATTCCTGCACCTTTGGGAGGCTGAGGTGAGTGGATTTCCTGAGCCCGCAGGTTCGAGACCCGCCTGGGCAACTTGGCGAGACCTCATCTCTACAATAAATAAAAAAATTTAGCCGGGCGTGGTAGCATGCGCCTGTAATTCTGGCTACTCGGAAGGCTGAGGCGGAAAGATCACCGGAGCCCAGCAGGTCGAGGCTGCAGTGGCCAGGAACGGCCACTGCACTCCAGTCTGGGCAACAGAGTGAGACTCCAACTCAAAAAAAAAAAAAAAAAAAAGGCAATCCTCATAGTAACCCATATTATTGGTAATCAATGTTTTATACATATGTATGTGACCTGGTGAGAATAGATGTATGGACTCCCAAACTGTGGTAAATGTCTTACTGAAGTTGGAGTTCTAGAAAGAACAAGATTAAAAGTTGGCGATAAACCAGTCTGGAAAGGGATCATAGCATTGGACCAATTAGAATAGGAACGAGATATGTAGGTCTTTAAATCATATTTCAGTGCCCATGAAAAAAAGAGAATATCTGAGATGACATCCAGCTAACTAGTGGATGTCAGCTACCCTCTCTTCTTAACCAAAATGAATTTGTATGCTGAATCCATGAACTGAGTTTATGAAATTTCAAGGATGAACATAATATATGTGCAAATAAGCACGACCTTCCTCTCATCAAGGCTTCCACTACTGCTGAGTTCTTAATTGGTCAATCACAGAAATCTGTGATGCTTTCTACATAGCAACATATCTTGAAGAAGCCAACTAACCTTGGTATCAAGTCAATTACAGTAGAATCATTAACCTTTGAGAGATTAGAAGTTTACAGTTATTGCTGATATTCACTCCTATTTCTGACATGTATTTGCCCTTTTTGTCAATGATGTCTCTGTCATCACCAGTATAAGAGTTCCTGATTTGATTACACAATATCTTGCATTACAATGCCTCAGACCAAGGGACCCACATAAAGAAAAAAAAAGTTGCACCATGGGTGAATGACCATGAGATTCCCTTAGTCCAACCAGATAGCACACCTTCATAAGCATCTGACAATTTAGAACATTGAAATGAACTGTCAAAGTATATATAAGGATTCAACTTAGAGGCAATACTCAGAAAATTTATGTTAACATTTTCCAAGGTCTGTTATAGTCATTACACTGGAAGCATAATGTGGTATTGAGTCCCAAATATCTAGAATATATGGGGTACAGAAGCAAGCAGTGGACGTAAGATGGGCCCATTTTACCAGCATTTCCAGTAACTTATGTGTAGATTTGTGCTTCTTATTATGGCAAATTTCGAGCTCTTATTTCCAGACAGGAATGTTTTTATGTAAAGCTGTGTCTGCCTCACCATCACTCTGGGATTCCCATAACAACAGAAAAACAAGCAAAAGAAAAAAAAATTAATATGAGAAGTTAGATTTCCTGACACAAAATAGAGTATGTATAGAACACAGGAATATGTTGATTCTTTGACAGCTAATAACAAAGGATTAGCAATTATAAAAACCAAATCCTTAATAGAACAAGAAAATCAGCGTTCATGACCTGCAGATAGTAAGCTCTTGATCATCTAATCAACCAAGCTGCCTTGTCTAGATAAAGCACCAGAATGGATAAGAAAGGAAAGAGATAATGATCAATTATGGTCCTTGGTAAAATATATTTCAATAATCCTTTTTTATTAAGTCATTTTATATTTTTTAAATTGCCTTGAATCAGCATCTTCAAAAATCAACAGGGACGACTTTACAGATCACAGAAACCTTTAGAACGTAATGTACATATTTGTTATTTTGACTGTAATGATAATCAGTGTACACATATCAAAATGCATTATATTTTAATATGTTCACTTTACTGTTCACAATAATTCTTTAAATCTGTTAAACAGAAAATAAAGGCCGGGTGCGGTCACTCATGCCTGTAATCCCGGCACTTTGGGAGGCCAAGGTAAGAGGATTGCCTGAGCCCAGGGGTTCTAGACCAGCCTGAGCAACTTGGTGAGACCTCGTTTCTACAATAAAATAAAAAAAATTACCCGGCCTGCTAGCGTGTGCCTGTAGTTAGGGCTACTTGGAAGGCTGAGGTGAAAGGATCGCCTGGGCCCAGCAGGTTGATGCTGGTGTGGCCATGAGCACTCCACTGTACTCCAACCTGGGCGACGGAGTGAGACTCCGACTCAAAAAAACAAATAAAACAAAACAAAAAACCCAGAAAATAAATATATAATGTACATATATAATAAATATTTAAATATCCATAGGGATATGTGAATATATTGAATTTTATTCGCTATTACATGTTGTAAGATAGTCATACTAAGAAGAATTTGTTTGCTGTCACTAACTCTTAAACTTTACTGAAGCTCATGGATAGAAAATCACTGGCAACGACACTGAGATAATAGGATAATGAGACTTTATTTTGGTTTTATAGTATTAATACTCATATGTAAGTTCTGCTTAAAATTTGCTCCTACCTCTAAAGTTGAACTTGATAAGGATATAAATAAGTGGAATCAGAAAATTTAGATTCTAAATTTATAAGATTCTAAAGGTCATCAAATCTCTTTTTCTATCATGATTCAGAGAGGAAACTATGCTGTAGAGAATTTAAATGGTTTTCAGTAATTACAAAGTTTATGACATCTACAGTTAAACTACAGGGCTTAAGATGTTCTATCAAGCAATTTTTCCCGATGTCAAACAGATAATATTATTAGTGCAACTGTATGAAACTAAAATGTTGATCATTCTATTGAATGGGGAAAGGACTAAAAAAGTCGATGAATGTTTTGAGCACAACAAATGGAGAGCCTAACAGAAGTAATCAGAAAGAATAGATCAAGAGGTTAAGTCTCATTTCTTTTCTTTTTTATTTTTCTCTATATGTCAATATGCTTGTAAATTAAGATGCTAGAAATATTTAGCTAGGATTTTGTTGAAATAAACTCAATCCACATGCAGAAGTATAAGAAATTATGAAATATGTTTTCCATTGTGCTTCCAGAGATGACTATTTCTAATTGCTTTTAATAGAAGCAGCTCTGTTAGATAGTAGACTTTAATTAGAGTACTACTGAGCAAAACGATAATTGCACTTACGCCATCCTGAGATATCACTCAAGATGCAGCAGGTGGACAAAAAACACTGCAGCCTGCCAGGAAGAAACAACATTTCACTGAACACAATAACACAGACCATGTAAGTGAAATAAGACACGTAATGAAAGCATGAGGTAGCAGCTTCAGTTTTGTTAATTAAGCTACATTCATGCTCCAGTGATGCTGAAATTTACTTCATCCTCCTATAGCCTGTTGTGCAAATGCTCTCATGCTCCTCGTAGCTGTAAACGGTGTAATATGAGCCACCCACTGAGATGTCTTTGCAATGTTACAGCAGTGTCTGTTTAACAGTATGCTTTTAAAAATTCATGATTTTCCCTCACAGAAATATATTAGTAAATCATCACTGTTTTTCAAGATGAAGTAATTTATTATGTAATCTCTAATGCCTGCCTGTAAGACTTGTATTACTGAATTCTTGTTATGTTGTCTAGTTATATTGTCTAGGTATTTTTAAAATATACACAATTACTTTTATTTCATTTTATTTTTTTAGTAAGCAGTGGTTTATTTTTACTCTGTTACCCAGGCTGGAGTGCAGTGGCAGCTCACAGCTATCTCAGCCTTGAGACTGAGCCTACTAGACTCAGGTGATCCTTCTGCATCAGCCTTCCAATTAGCTGGAACTACAGGCACACACCACCACACTAAGCTAATTTTTTGATTTATTGTAAAGTTGAAGTCTCGCCAAGTTGCCCAGGCTAGTCTCAAACCTCTGGGTTCAGGCAATCCTCTTTCCTCTGCCTCCCAAAGTGCTGAGATTAGAGGTGTGAGCCACCACACCTGGCAAAAATATATCCACTTTCTACATATAACATCTCTCTGCAACTTAAATGCTTGAAGGCTCTCTCTACATTAGTATATTAACTTTTGTTTAAAATAATCATATTTGAACAGTGTAGGAGCACATGATTTAAGAATATACTATATGACTAAAAGTTGGTGATTGTATTCTTTATTATGAAGTATGTATGTACATGAGGTATTTTTTTCTGTTTGTACTTTCTTTTAACATTTTGAAAAAGTACTTGGTATATATCGGTATGGACAATACACTAACACTTTACAAATGTGTCATGCTTTCTGGAATGCCAGGCAAAGGTTTGGAAACACAGTCAGTGTAATTTGTCATGATGTTACTATTGCCAGTTGTGGAAAAAAAAAAGTGACCTTGTGACACTTTATGTTGAGGTAATAAAATGAGAAATTGCATGTTCAGATATTTGGCACAGGGACTTAGCTCACAGAAAATGCTCAATGTTGTTACTAAAATTGTGGATAGTTTTGTACTTACGCTACATTGTTCCTGATTTATATAAATGGAAATAGATACTTTTATTCAACTTTAAAATGCAAATTGTCTATTTATTATATTTAAACATCTGAAATAGTTTATTAAAAAGTATTCTGAGATGTTAGAAAATACTATAATAATACAGCTGTGCATTTTGGAGTTTTGTGTTATATGAGATACAAATTTAAAATCACATGGGTGTGTTGACAGCTTGATGTGAATGTGTTAAGAGTAATGTATTTCCTTATTTCAAATCTTTGTGACTGAATAATAGGTTTTTGTCCAACTGATTCTATGTGGGTTTGTTTGTTTGTTTGTTTGTTTTGAGTTGGAATCCCACTCTTTTCGTCCAGGCTGGAGTGCAGTGGCACACTTATGGCCACAGTAACCTCGACCTGCTGGGCTTAAGTGATCGTGCCGCCTCAGCCTTCCAAGTAGCTCGAAATACAGATGCATGCCACCATGCCCGGCTAGTTTTTGTGATTTATTGTAGAGATGAGGTCTCACCAAGCTGCCCAGGCTGTTCTTGAACCCTAGGCTCAGGCAAACCTCTCGCCTCGGCCGCCCAAAGTGCTGGGATTACAGGCTGAGCCACCGAGCCTTGCCCGATTCTGTGTGTTTTAAATGTGAAGTATCAAATAGACGTATACTAATAAAATATTTTTAAAATTCAAATGTGCATATATATCAAATAAATAAACATATCATTATATGCTAATAACATCACATTTTCTTATATTTTAAAGGAGTCTTTCTTATTGTGTTGAAAAAGTCTAATATAGATCTAACTATCAGTGGTTTTGGAATCATGGTTTCTTAATTTTAAAGTATGCAATTAATCATATTTTATTTTTGTTTGATCTCCTTGTTTCCATTAATTTCACTATATTCAAAAAATCAAAATACAAAATAGTAAAAAGTGTGACACACACTCCTAAAAATTGGTAACTTTCTCACTTTGAGGACATTCGCAAAGTTACTAAGAGCTTTTTCTTTCTCTCTGACCTCTATAATTCTAACACTTTCTCAGATGTAAATGCCCACCATTTAATCAAAGTAATAGTACCTACCAGTCTAGCTTTGATTTGCTTTAATTTTCCTTTTAATAATAAGCTATTTGAAATTAAGCATTTTGTTTTTTAATTCTTTTTTATAAATCAATATTTTTTATTATGATATTATAGGGTACAGTTAAGGGTTAGGTATACAAATATGCTTCGTTCAGGCACCCTTGCTGATAAGAGGTGTCTCCCCATCCCCAGACAGATGTTACTACCATTAGTCCAATCTCCCTTCCCCTCCCCCCCATAGTTTCCCACCACTGTCATATGGCAGTATGCTGGATGATCAAGGTTCACTATATGTGTGAGAACATCTGATACTCAGATCTTTGTTTTTGTGAGAGGTCACTCCTAATTATAGACTCTAGTTCGATCCAGGTTGCTGTGAAATTCATGATTTTGCTATTTTTTATGGCTGCGTAGTATTCCATCGTGTATATGTATCACACTTTTATTAATCCAGTCCTCTTTTGATGGACAGCATGGTTGGTTCCAAGTTCTTCCTATTGTGAACAATGCTGTGATAAACATTCGTGTGCAGGTATCTTTTTGATAGAGTGCTTTGAGTTCTTCAGGGTATATTCCCAGTAGGGGGATTGCAGGGTCATATGGGAGGTTAATATTTAGAGCTTTTAGGAATTGCCACACCGCTTTCCACAGAGGTTGCACTAGTTTACACTCCCACCAACAGTGTAGAAGTGTTCCCTTTTCACCACACCCTCTCCAGCAGCTGTTATTTTTTGAGTTGTTGATAATTGGATTCTGACTGGAGTTAGGTGGTATCTCAGTGTGGTTTTGATTTGCATCTCCCTGATGATTAGTGAGGTTGAACATTTCTTCATGTGTCTGTTGGCTGCTCAGATGTCTTCCTTTGTGAAGTGTCTGTTCATATCTTTTGCCCACTTTATAGTGGGGTTGTTTGTTTTTTTCTTTTCAGCACGTTTGTGTTCCTTATAGATCCAAGATGTTAAGCCTTTGCCAGACCCGGAGTTGGCAAATACTTTTTCCCAGTCTGTAGGCTGTCTCCCTGCTCTCTTGATGGCTTCTTTGGCTTTGCAGAAGCTTGTCAATTTAATGAGGTCCCACTTATCTATTTTATCTCTCATAGCCTGTGGGTTTGGGGTTTTGTTGAGGAATTAGATGCCAGTTCCAATCTCCATGAGGGTATGTCCTTCATTTTCTAAGGTTCTTTTGGTTTGAGGTTTTACATTTAGGTATCTGAACCATTTGGAGTTAATTTTTGTGTATGGGGATAGATAGGGGTCCTGTTTCAATCTTCTGCACATGGTCAGCCAGTTTTCCCAGCACCATTTACTGAATAGGTTCTCCTCTCTCCAGTGGTAGGTGGTGGAGGCTTTGTTGAAGATGAGGTGGTTGAGAAATTGAGGTTTTGCTTCTGGAATCCAATTCTATTCCATTGGTCTATATGCCTGTTCCTATACCAATACCAAGCTGTTTTGATGATTGTAGTTTTATAGTAAAGTTTGAAGTCTGGTAATGTGATACCACCTGCTTTGTTTTTTGTTTTTTGTTTTTTTTGCTGAGGATTGTTCTGGCTATTCTTGGTCGTTTGTGTTTCCATATGAATTCCTGTGTTGTTTTTTCTAGGTCTGAGAAGAATATTGCTGGTAATTTGATAGGTATTGCATTGAATCTGTAGATTACCTTAGGTAAAATGGATATCTTCACAATGTTGATTCTTCCAATCCATGAGCATGGGATATTTTTCCATTTGTTTGTGTCATCTTTGATTTCTTTGAGCAGAGTTTTGTAGTTTTCATTGTAAAGGTCTTTCACGTCTCTGGTTAGGAAGATGCCAAGGTATTTCATTTTTTTGTGTGGCTATTGTGAATGGAATTGTGTTTTTTATTTGGGGTTCTATTTGTTTATTATTGGTGTAAAGAAATGCGATTGTCTTTTGGACATTTATTTTATATCCTGAGACTTTGTCAAAGCCTTTATCAGTGTAAGGAGGTTTTTGACAGATTCTCTTGAGTTTTCAAGCTACACAATCATGTCATCTGCAAAAAGAGATAACTTGACTTCCTCTTTTCCTATTTGGATACCCCTGATTTCCTTCTCTTCTCTGATTGCTCTAACCAGGACTTCCAAAACTATATTGAACAGGAGGGTGAGAGTGGGCATCCTTGTCTTGTTCCAGTTTTCAGGGGAAATGGTTCCAATTTTTGTCCATTTAGGAGTATGCTGGCTGTGGGTTTCTCATAGATGGCTTTTACTATTTTGAGGTATGTTCTCCATATGCCTAGATGTTTGAGGGTTTTTATTAAGAAGGGGTGCTGGATTTTATCAAAAACTTTTTCTGCATCTAATGATATAATCATGTGGTTTTTGGTTTGACATCTGTTGATATATTTAATTACATTTATGGTTTTACAAATGTTGACCCAGCCCTGCATCCTAGCGATGAAGCCTTCTAGGTCATGATGGATGATTTTTGAGATGTGTTGATAAATCCGGTTTACTAGGATCTTGTTGAGCATCTATGTTCATCAAAGATATTGGCCTGTAGTTCTTTTGGCATCTATCTTCATCAAAGATATTGGCCTGTAGTTCTCTTTCTTTGTTGGATCTTTACCTGGCTGGGTATCAATGTGATGCTAGCTTCGTAAAATGATTTGGGGAGAGTTTTATCTTTCTCAATCATCTGGGATACTTTCAGTAGGATTGGTATCAGTTCCTCCTTAAATGTCTTGTAGAATTCTGCTGGAAAGCCATCTGGTTCAGGGCTTTTTTTTTGTAGGTAGTTTTCTTATTACGTAGTCAATTTCCTTGATTGTTATTGGTCTATTTAGGGTCTCAAATTCTTCTTGTTCCAACCTAGGCAGGTTGTGTGATGACAGAAAGTCCTCCATTTCCTTGAGGTTTTGAAGTTTGTTTCCATACAAGTGTACGTAGTAGTCTCTAATGATCTTTTGCATTTCTTCAGGGTCAGATATGACTTCATCGTTTGTGTTTCTGATTGTGCTTATTTGGGTTTTTTCTCTCTTTTTTTGGTCAGTCTAGCCAGGGGACCATCGATCTTGTTTAACCTTTTGAAGAACCAGCTTTTTGTTTCATTGATTTTTTTGTATTGTCTTTTTGTCTTCTATGTCCTGGATTTGGGCTTTTATTTTGGTGATCTGGATTCTTCTGCTGAAATTAGGGTTTTTGTGGTCTTGCTTTTCCAGCTTCCTTAGGTGGTTTGTTGGGCTGTTAATTTGTGATCCTCCCATTTTCTTCATGTGTGTTTGTAGGGATATAAATTCCCCTCTAACTACAGCTTTCATGGTGTTCCAGAGATTTTGGTAAAATGTTTCTTCATTTTCATTTGTTTCCAGGTATCTTTTGATCTCTGTTTTGATTTCATCATTGACCCAGGAGTTGTTTAGCATCATGCTGTTTAGTGTCCATGTCTTTGTGGGCTTTGGGGGGACCTTGTTGGTGTTAATGTTTATTTTTATTCCGCTGTGGTTCGAGAAGGTGCATGGTAAATTTTGGTCCTTTTAAATTTGCTTATTCATGACTTATGGCCAATTATGTGGTCGATCTTAGAATACGTTCCATGTGGTGATGAGTAGAATGTGCATTCTGTGGTCTTTGGATTGAGTGTTCTGTAGGTATCCATTAAGTCCATTTGGTCCAGAGTCACATTGAGGTTCCGGATCTCATTACTGATTTTTTGTCCTGAGGATCTGTCTAGGTTTGTGAGTGGAGTATTAAAGTCCCCAGTTATGATGGTGTTAGAGTCAATATCTTTCTTTAGTTTTCCTAGAAGTTGCTTTATGAAAGGTCACTCACTTATGTTAGGTGCATGTATGTTTAGGATAGATATTTCTTGTTGATGGAGTGAACCGTTTATCATTATGTAGTGGCCCTCTGTATCTTTTTAAATTTTTGATAGCTTAAATGGTATTTTGTCTGAAAGTAGGATCGCGACTCCTCCTTTCTTTTGTGTTCCATTCCCCTGAAAATTTGTTTCCCATCCTCTTACTTTGAGTCTGTGCATGTCCTTTCTAGTGAGATGGGTCTCTTGAAGGCAATATATTGTTGCCTGGTGATATTTTATCCATTTTACCATTCTGTGTCTTTTCAGTGGTGCATTTAGTCCATTCACATTCAGGCTAATTATTGAAATGTGAGAGTTTGTCCCTATCATGGAGTTCTTATAGAGTTGTTGTTCTTCCACTTGGTTTTTTGTCTTTCTTTTGGTTTTGGGGTTGGTTCTTATGTATTTTATTCTTTTTCCTGTACTCTTGTGAAGAACGTTGTTCTTTTTTCCTTTTCTTCTGTGTTTAGTACTTTTTAAGTGTTTCATGTAGAGGTGGTTTGGTGGCAGCATAAGATCTTAGGGATTGGATATCTCGGAAAGATTTTAATTTCCCTCATTGATGAAGCTTAACCTGACTGGGTAGGTTATTCTTGGTTGAAATTGTTTATCTTTTAGGACTTTGAAAATAGGGCTCCAAGCTCTCCTAGCCTGCAGTGTTTCTGTAGATAAATCTGCTGCTGTTCTAATTGGTTTTCCATGGTAGGTGATCTGGCCTTTTTCTCTTGCTGTCTTTAGGATTTTTTCTTTTATGCCTACTTTGTTTAGGTAAATTATTATGTGTCTAGGAGTTTGTCTTCTCATTTGTTGTCTTGCAGGGGTTCTCTGAATCTCTTGTGTTTGAATTTTTGCATCACTGATTAGATAAGGGAAATTTTCTTGAATGATCTCATGGAAAGTTTGTTCCAGTATGGTCTCTGTCTCTCTTTCTGCCTCAGGAAGGCCAATTACTCTTAGGTTTGGTCTCTTGAAGTGATTGCTCATCTCTTGAAGGTTTTGTTCTGTCTTTTTGAGCTTGTTTTCTGTCTTTTTAAGAGTTTGGTTAGTTCTATATTTTTGTCCTCCAGCTCTGAGATTCTTTCTTCTGCTTGGGTAATTCTGCTTTCCATGCTTATCAGCTTGTTATTTATTTCATTCACAGTATTCTTTATTACTGTTATCTCAGATATCCGCTCCTTCCTAGTTTCTTCTGGTCTCTCCTCAATTCTTTTTTTTTTTTTTGAGTTGGAGTCTCACTCTGTCACCCAGACTGGAGTGCAGTGGCTGCTTCTGGCCACCATAGCCTCGACCTGCTGGGCTCCGGTGATCCTTCCACCTCAGCCTTCCGAGTAGCCAGAACTACAGGCGTGCGCTACCTCACCTGGCTGATTTTTTGATTTATTGTTGAGATGAGGTCTCGCTGCCCAGGTGGGTCTCAAACCTGTGGGCTCAGGCAATCCACTCACCTCAGCCTCCCAAAGGCGTGGGATTACAGGCTGAGCCACTGAGCCCGGCTTCAATTCTTTTTAATCTCTCCATTAGTGTCTTGATATCTAGGTTTGTAGTTTGAGTCCCTTCATTCTGGGTCCTCTTCATTGTTTGCATTCCGAAGTCAGTTTTCACAGTGTACCCTCCCAGGGGTCTGGGAGAGACCCATATTCTTCTTTTGGTTTTTTTCATTTGTGTAGATTTTTCTCTCTCTCCCCCTTTCCCTCCCCTTCTTTAATTCTGTTTTTCATGGAAGGTGGGATTGCTTTTGTTTCACTTGAGTAATCTCCTGTTCTTCCTTATGAGGGTCCTCTGGCTTTGTTCACTTTTGAGGTTGAAGTGTGGGCTGCAGGCTGTACTTTTTGCAGTTTTGAGGTTTAATTGAGGGAGAAGCTGTGATTCAGAATCTATATACTGATTCTAGCATCCACCAACAAGTTTATGAGCACACTGGAACCTATTTCCCACTGCCTTACAATCTGTCTATGCAGCAGTATGTAGGTTTGGTACCTGGATCAAAAGGAGGTACAAAAGAGGAAAATAATGGAGGGAGGGGGGTTCAATAGGACGTTAGAAAGAGAGAAGAGTGAGAGGGAAAACAGATATACATATCAACTAACAGATGAAAAAGAGACACAAGCCCAGAGAGAAGTGAAAAAAACACAGAAGAAAAATTCCCTAAAGAATACTGGTAGCTACATGTAGACAGACCAATAAAATCATGAAACAGATAGTGTAAGTCAGAAAGCAAACAAAGTGAGCAAAACATACAATCAGAATGATAAAATCAAAAGTCAAAGTAAGAGATCAGAATAGCTCTGGAATCTTTCCTGAGAGTCTAAAGTCACTTCAGCTCTGATCTCCAGCCTCTCCCCTTTGTTTTGGTTGCAGGCAGCTAGCCTGCTGCCTGCGAGGTCTGCTTAGTTGTCTCTGTCTGTACAGCATAGGGGAGAGGCTTTGTTTCCTGTTTAATGACGTTACCTTAGGAACCGAGGTGGAGGCTTTGATAGGTGGGCAGGGCAATGCAAATCTGCCTGGAGAATGGCCGAGGTGGCAGCTCCACTTTCGGGGATCTTTTCTTTCTGCTTGTCTGGGTCTCTGGGTGAGAGGCACTGGGGATCAGCTACACAGCTGGGTGCTGGATTCGGGGTGTCACCAGCAGGCTGGGGTGGAGGAGAGGGTCGGGCGTTCCCTCCTCTGGAGCTGGGAGCCTCTGATCAGCACCTTACACAAGTTTGGGGTTCTGTTCCCTTACACAAGCTTGGGGTCGCATGCTGAGTGCCTCAGCCAGGGTGGGCCCAGGGCTCCAGAGCTACAAAGCTCCAAAGCTCCAAAGGGCAGGTGGTGGCCCTGGGTCCCTCACAGGGTACTTCAGCCAGAAATGGGGCTGGTATCTCTGAGGGGTAGGCACCCAGAGCCTCCCTGGTGACCGGCACCTTGGTGCTGGGTGCTGGGTGAGACGATGTAGCCAGGGAGGTAGCCAAGATCTGGGACTCCCGCTCAGGTGGGAGTCACATATAGTGGAGCAGCAGCAGCCGGGGGCCACAATATCTGGCCAGATTGGGACCCAAGGTTCCTGGGCCTCGTACCAGTGCAGCTGGCATTGGGCAGGGGCAGAGGTGGATCCAGTTGCGTCTTCCTCTTTTTTAATTCTTTTCTTATATTCTACTTTGAAGTAGCACAGTGGGCTTTAATTCTTTCTTAAATTCCAAAGATAATTAAGTGATGTACATTCTAACTTAGGAGAAGAAAGTAATTCTCCTTTCCTTTATAAGATCTCACAAAAACTATTCCTAGGCAGAATGAGAAATGGAAGTATCAGTTCCATGTTTAAGTTAGTGAGTGCATTAATTAAATGTAATAAGCAAATCTTTATAATACCCAATTGTCTTACTCTCCTACCTTGACCCAAGGCAGAATCAGAATATGATTAAATGATTAAGTACTGTGCCCATAAGGAATATTGCTATCCTATGCTAATGATGTCCCAGAAGCCACGGTTATTCTGATTAGGTGAAAATAATTTAGCAGTTGTTTTGATAAATGTGTTTATAAAAAAACAAAAAGCATTCAGAAAGCCAAACAAGGTGGATAGGGAACAATTACTTTTTCTGCTCCAGTCCTAGATTGCATAATTTGCTGTGAAAAGCAGAAATTCAACAGAAGATGTTTGTCCAAATAAGTAATATTTTATTTATGCAATTAAAATAAAAATTATGAAGAAAGCATATAGAATTTTCCATGTGCTATATGTTTTCCAATGAGAAGCCTACTTCAATGAAACATAAGATTTATTTATTTTTTATTTTTTATTTTTTTTGAGTTGGAGTCTCACTCTGTCACCCAGACTGAAGTGCAGTGGCCGCTCCCGGCCATTGCAACCTCGACCTGCTGGGCTCCGGCGATCCTTCCGCCTCAGCCTTCCAAGTAGCTGGAACTATAGGTGCGCACTACCATGCCCAGCTAATTTTTGATTTATTGTAGAGCTGAGGTCTCGCCAAGTTGCCCAGGCAAAAGATTTAAGTCAATAGGATGTTGAAATGATTTTTGTTTGTGTGTTTGTATCACTATTAAGAAGTGTTATTTTCCCAAGAGAAAACAAAGGACAGTGTACTAATGAACTCTGCAAGTACAAGGAATTTGATAAAAGTCAAGCAGAATCATTTCAGTAATAGTGAAGGAGATACCATTGCCTTTTCCTCCCTTCCACCAGCTCTGCACTGATTATCAGTTCTCTGGCTGAAACATCTCCTGCTACAAAGTTTCCCCGTGGGTCAAAGGCATGACTAAGTAGGATGACTGGGTAGTGTGCCACAAAGAACCATCACATTACCCTGGGGTCTGAGACTACCACACTAATTAGAACAGGTCTGATTATCATGCCCCTGGGGAACTATGAAAAGTTTTATTTTAATCATAATATGGAAAGAATAAAATGAAGTATAATTGGAGTTCTATATTTATATTTTAACTTGGTATTTGGTAGTAATGGGGTAAAAGTGCTAGAACACATAGTAGAATATAATGTCCTCATTGAGAAGTCCTTCAAGTGTGTACTTAAAAGCTGCAAAAGTTTTGAAACTCAGGATAGAAAATAACCTATGTATCATTAACTATAAGCCTTTATTCATAATGTGGTAGTTTTAAAAAATAATCTCAAAAATTGTTTTAGCTTACAAGTGAGAGGTAAATTGTTCTTGGACAGTTTATCAAAGGTTTCAGTAGATATTGAGTTCATTTGGGGAAATATTTGGTCAAATATGAGTCTCAAAAGATGAAAGAATTTTTCTGTTGCTTAACTACTATTTATTTGATAATATGTTCTTATCAAGAAGGTTGAAGGGGAGCAGGTGAGGGGCTAAGGTCATGCGAATATCCGAGATGGAGAAAAAGCTACAGAGTCTAGAGTTACAAGGCAGAGAGTAGGTGCCTAAGTGGGAATTTTTCAATCTCCCAGGGTCTCTTACAATTACTACTTTTGGTCAAAGGGGTGATTGAGTCCTATCATTAGATAAATTTTGTTAATTTCTTTAAATCTACACCACTGGTATCAATTAAACTCTCAGATTTATTTGTGATAGCTACCATCAAAGCTTCTCATGACTGTTACTCTTCGTAGTTGAATTTAAATAATTTATCAAATGAGTTGCTTTGTAGATGATCTGAAGACTCTGGAGAAAGTAAATTTTAAAAGATCTATAAATGCAAGAATGAAACTTAGAATTATTAGAAAATCCTCTATAATGTTTAACACAAGATTCTTCCTAATCCAAAAGCATCAAAGAGAACATATTTCACCCCAATAAAAGTTTGTAAGTAAAGGAGGTTTGATATTAGTAGGCATATGTATAATGAGGTTATCCTTCTAATATAAAAAATAACGTGTTTAACATTAAAGCATTTAAGAATATCAATTTCACACTCAAAAACATTAAATTGACAGAAAAGTGGAAAAATAAGCATGAACAAAAGAGTATAAGGACGCAAAGAAGAGTGTGACCATAAGCAACTAACATTTGTATGTCTCTGAAGATCTTGGGCTGAAAATGTTCAAGTCTAATAATAAACTAAGTTACTTGGAAAATTGTTTCCTTTGTGATGACTTGTGCTTCTAAAAACTATTGTAGAAATCTAAGTTGTAGTTGTAACATTAGCATGAAAATCTATGAAGTAAGTGTATGAAGTCTTTTAAATTGGGAAACATAAATTCACTAGAGTTTTCTGAAATGTTTGTGGTTAGCAGTAGTATCCCTCCACTGAGATTTAAGAGCACTCTCACAATGTTCTCAGTAAACTGGATCTGTGGGTTGAAGATCATGAAGATCTTAAGTTTTATTTTTGAGAAGGACCACAGGATCTATTGATGATAAGCTTGGTCATACAGCAATAGACCTCTATGTTATTTGATCCTATCAATTTAATAAAGAGCAGAATCAAGGCTAGGGATGGATATCCAGATGCAGAATATATCTAAGTAGTGAACTCCTGTGGGAACGTATGAATTTCCATTAAAGTGAACGTAATGGTCATAAGAAATAAAAGCAAAGCCTTGTTCAATCAATATTCCTTGGATGGGTTCACAAGTATCATTTCAAACTTCCTATTCATGTCTTGACATTTCCTTAGTACTGAGTTTTGTCCATACAGTAAGGTTTCTTAGTAATAGGCAGTTTTAGAGTTTCCTCATTACTGTTCCAATGAAATAGATACTCCATTGTAGTAAGCTAAATAATCCCCTCCAAAAATAATATCCATGTCCTAATTGTGCTGAGATAAAAATATACATTATAATTTCTGAAAAGCTCTATGAAGTATATGTTGCTATGAAATAAGTATATTAGAGATTATTCTTATTTTCTTCTACCATGTAAAACATTTTCTAAAGCAAATATCCCAATGATTAAAATAGCAATTGCTTCTTTTACTTATGATTCTAAAAATTGAGTAAAGATTGTCAAGAATGATTGATTTATTCTTCATATAGCATCAACTGGGAGATCCCAACAGGAGCTGGAGTATCTTCTTCCAAGTTTCTCCTTCAAATCACTGATGAGTAATGCTTTTTTTTTTTTTTACTGGAAGATCAAATGTATATTTTGATCAGAGTGTTTTCTTTTTTCCATTTTTATGTAAACTTCTTTATGAGGTTTCATAAGCTCCTTTAGAATACAATAACTAGGCTCAGAGACCACATTATAAAAGACCAAGTAGGAATTGGCAAGACTTCTTATGATCTCACCTCAATGGTTATGCAATGTCACTTCTATTACATTCTGTTGGTTAAACTAATTCTCAAACCACAATTTTAAGGAAGTAGAAAATGCAGGTGAATAGTTGCTATGAAGAGTATTTAACTGGAGCCCCTTCAATTTCTGCTAAGAAATTGTTAATTTAAGTTGATATTTGAAAAATGAACACATATTACATTGGAAAGCATGCCAAACAGAGTTTTGATAATGTATACATGTCTTGAAAGAGGGAAGTGTGTTTCATTTAAAAAACTTTAAGATAAGTGATTAAAGTATATCAGATGAGAGGGAAAGTCACATCATTGCAGCAAGCTGGCAACTGATCAGAGATTTAGGAAGCTATTCCAGTATATCAGGTAAGTGATGCTATTGTGATGATTTAAACTATGGCAGTGGAAATGAAGAGGGGAAGAAAATAACTTTGGAAACAACATGTAGTAATAGTTTGAATGTGAGTATTAAGAAAGAAGGAAGAATAAAAAATAATATTTGAATTTTTAGTTAGAGCAACCAAGTGAATAGTGATATTCTTTAATGAGATTGGAAAGCCTGAGAATGTTAAGAAAGATGGAAAGCGGTATTTCACTTTTATTTGTAGATAGTGTAATGGTTAATTTTAGGTGTCAACTTGATAGGATTAAAGGATATCAAGATAGCTGGTAAAGTGTTACCCTGAATATGTTAGGAAACTTGAATCAGTGGACTAAATAAGTAAGACTGGCCTTAATCCAACATGGGCAAGTACTATTGAATTGGTTGAGGGTCCAGAAAAAACAAAACACCTGAAGCAAATAAAATTCTCTCTCTGTTTTCTGCCATTGGGACATCTTTCTTCTTTTGACTTTGGACATCCTAACTCCAGATTCTCTGATCTTTGACTCTAGGATTTGCACCAGCAAAACCCACTTTCTACCCCCAAGCAAGTTTTTTTCTGGCCCTGAACTCAAACTGAGAGCTATTCCATAGGTTTCCATGGTTCTGAGTTCTTCAGACTTGGATTGAGTCACCCCAGCTTATCTGGTTCTCCAGCTTGCACACAACCTATTGTGGGACTTCTCAGCCTCCATAATTATTGAACCAATTCCTCTAATAAATCCCCTTTCATATATCTCTCTACATATAGAAGCAATGACACTTCCTAGAGGTAACCAGAGTCTATATTTCTACCTATCTACCTTCTATCTATGTATCTATCTATTGTCTATATATCTATCAATTTATCATCTATATATCTATCTATCATCATCTCTATTTCTTTCTATATCTTTCCATGTAGTTTGTTCCATCTCTCTGGAGAACCTTGACTAATAGAGATAGGTAGATAGATGGATGGATAGATAAATGATAGATAAATATTCATATAGATATAGTAAAAAGTTTGCATGGCACTCAGAAGAAATGTGTTAGAAGATATATTCTTAGAAGGTTTTGGTCCTAAAAAAGACATGTAAAGTCACCGGCAAGGAGAAAATCTCCTTGGAAAACTGTATGGACTTTGAAACTCAATAGATTCCAATTAGACACAACAAACTTTCAATTTGAGATGCCAGGTATGGAAGAAAAACATCAGTAATGTACACCAAAAAGATGCAACTCCATCTGTATGAGTAAAACCAAAAGAGTGCCGTTTCCAGAAAATTAAGTTCAGAGACTAACATGATTTCAGAAGGTCAGTTGGCAAGATGTATTTAATACTGTATAGGGCTCAAAGACTGATGAGTAATAAATACAAAGACCTACTGGATTGGGTAGCCTAGAGGGGTTTTTTTTGTTTCATTTTGTTTGTTTTGTTTTTCATTTTTGAAGGGGACAGGATGGTTGTTATTTGGAAATATGGGTAGGACAGAGTGTGGTTGAAATGAGATAGGATTGTAAACATTTTTCTCTGGAGTATGTGTTTGTGTTTTCCCATAGATGAAAACAGCATCTAAGAATCTTTTACCAAATGCAGTTAGCGCTAGTTTTCTGGTTTTCTTTTAGGACACAATTCTTCAGGAATATTTTCATGTCTCTGCCTAGTACAGGCCTTCTAACTTGGATAAAAATGATTGAATGATAGACTTGCACTGGAAGTTAGAAATGGTATGTTATTTTGAAGATATACCTGAATTTATTTCTTTTCTCCTTCTCTGCTGGAGGCATTTGCTTACAATCCATAGTAAAGTCCACCTCAGTCCAAAGGGGAAGATGAACTGATGTGGCAGACATCCTGTATATTAGTAACCTATAAATGTCATAACGTCAAGATGCCACTCCTGTGATGCAACATAGTCACATATACAGGGTAACACGTGGCACTTTTTGGGTATGAGGGCTGGAGGAATACGCACTAAGATATGCTGGAAGTAATAAATAGTTTTCTCTATGGTATAGAAAGCTCATGTGTCCTGCTAGAATGTGAGTAAATGTATAAATTTAACAGCTTCTTAAGTCACAAATTGTGTCCCAGGCATAAAATTGCTTTTGTAAAATAAAGAATAAAGAAGTGAATAGCTGTAATTTATTTATCCAGTAGAAATAATACTATGTAAATTATCATTTTTCTCGTGTTCAAATGATACTTTTACTTTTTTGAATTATAGTCTAAATTTTTAAATAAAAATTTCTTCTTTTTTAAAAAAAATTACAAAACAGCAATTTAGTTGTAAAACTATGTTTTACGTTTTTCCATGGTTAGAGAAAATTTTCTGACTTATTGCACATGCATTTAAAAGTAAGGCTATTCAGCCAGGCTCGGTGACTCAGTCTGTAATCCCAGCACTTTGGGAAGCTGAGGTGAGTGAATTACCTGAGCTCGCGGGTTCAAGAACCGCCTGGGTAACTTGGAGAGACCTCATCTCTACAATAAATCAAAAATTAGCTGGGGGTGGTGGCACATACCTGTAGTTCCAGCTACTTGGAAGGCTGAGGCGGAAGGATCGCCGAAACCCAGCAGGTCGAGGCTGCGGTGGCCGGGAGCGGCCACTGCACTCCAGTCTGGGTGACAGAGTGAGACTCCAACTCAAAAAAAAAAAAAAAAAAAAAAGTAAGGCTATTCATACATAGCCTATAGATTTCTATGAAAACGTGAAAGGCAAGGATTTGAACTTCTGGTCAATTGAAGGAAGTAATGTTTTCTTTCTTATCCTTTAATATACATTTCTCAAAGATCTATTTTTTAAATTTACATGTGACATTTAAATAACTCTGATTGCATACATTCGATAGAACAATTATATTTGATCAAGTTTTCCCCTCATCTGAACAGCTTATAGATCTCAAAAAAGTGATTTTGTTGTGGACAATTATATATGCAACACATATTAGAAAGAAAATAACACTTATTTAAAGTTCTTTAAAGTTTTGTAGGCTTCCACTTATTTCTTATAAAATGTTTGACTAGATTGCACATAATTACTTAATGGCTCTGAATTATTAGCATTAAACCCTTATGTCTAGACTTTAACAATTTATAGTTTTATCTATTTCTCCAGAGGATAATTATTTTACTTAAAAAATGTAAAATCCATTTAACTTTCAAAGTAAAACAGATTAGGACCAACATAATGGGATCTCTTTAAAGAAAACTTGACTCAATAAAAACAAAGGGGAAAATATTTACATTATCATTCATATTCTACATGAAATGTCCAACTGAAAGAGTGTTATTGCTTACAAAATGAAAGTAGATAAATGGCTTCTAAATCATGATAATTAAGACATAATTCTATAATAACAAGTGAGCTGATGATACAATAGCTGATAATTACACTTGAAAAATGTGTGTTGCTTATGTACATATATGTCTATGTTCCTACATTCCTCTGTGTATACTTATATAATATTACACATGTATATTTGTATAAAAATAAAAGAATTTCAAGAATAGAAAAAAAATAGGGCATATGTTTCATTGTAATAGATTGGCATAGACATTCTTATCCTATAGAGGTATAGGTGATTATGTCATGGTACAGCTATTAAAAATGTAATTTTATTCTTGTGGGTTCTATTATTTTTTAAAAACATATATGAGAACTTAGCTAATAATTAAGATTATATTAAAAGTTATTAGACATTTTATTTAGAAAATTCTGAGAACAAACTTCAAAAATTTTGTCTCAACAGACATTTAACCTCGGTAAATTTCAATTTACTTATCTGTAATATGGAGCACCTTATACCAGGAGTGTTTCCAACGAGCATAAGCTACAAATTAAACTGTATACTTAAAAATATTTTTTAAGCTGTCTTGTAATTTAATCATGTTATTCTTTCTGTAAAACTCTCAATAATTATACTGGCTAACATTTCTGATCAGTTTGGAGATCAAATAATGATGTTGGGATTTTGGTTTTTGTTTGTTTTTATATTTTTACTAAGAAAGGAAAGTGTGAATTAAATACAAGTAGGTTCATCTGGCTAATGAAATGTTACAAATACACATATTTACAAAAATCAATTACATTTGTTTCCAAAGATTTTATATGCAAAAACTAAAACCACATCTTTTGCATGTCATGAATGACTACTGAATTAATGATTATATGGAATATATTGTGGGTTATAAAAGGTGAGGTTTCTAGTAGACTCAAGTCTTTGGTCAGAACTTGGTTCTGACATCAAGAGGTAAAGACTGCTCAGAATGTTCCACCTTCTACAGAATAAGATCCTCCCTCGACAGCAAGAGCAAAATAACTTATATTTCTTATGTAATTGACAGTCCTTTATTACTATTTTTATAGCAAAATGTAACACCAGACAGAGACTTAAATATTTTAGTAGCTGTTGGTAAGTGAATTTACTTTTACTTCATTAATTGTATCCATCTAATATTTATGGTACAAAACACCCTTAATCCTTAATGTTTCTTGTCTTTTATTATCCCCCAAGATCAGATAATAATCCTCATATCCTTCAACATTTCTGTTTATCATAGAGTTCATCATTATAAGACTAAAGCAGGAGAAGAGAAGACAGTGACTGACAAGAGACACTGGGGATTCTAAAAGTGGGGAGGCAGAGAGAAAGGTTAGGGTTCAGAAGCTATCTTAAGGTACAATGTTCACTATCTGGGGATGGGACCACTAGACGCCCAATCCCCACCAGTACACAATATGCCCTTGTAATAAACATGTACTCCCTGAAACTAAAAAAAAAAAAAAAAAAAGATGGGATTGCAGAAAATATTTTTTAAATTGGTATTATTTTGATGGCTTTTTTCCAAGATTCAAATCTCATTAAGGAAAAAAAAAATGAGTCAAGATCTCTGTGACCTTGGTTGATATCAAGGCTACTGGGAGGGGATGTTTTTATTATCATGGAACTCTGGCAATGGTTGATCATATGCATCTTTGGAGGGCAAATGGATTCAGGGGTCATTCTTAAGGAGTATTGTGCATCCAACAATGCAAGACTGGCTGTTCCTCATTAAGAAACATGCACAATTACAAATTTACATATACAATTTGAGTACCCAGGAACTGCAACAAGCCCCTTGTGATCCCACTAAACTGTGGACACTCTACCATTTATTTTGATCTTGAGGCACTCTCTTATGGCAATGCTCTGTTTTTTAATTAGGTTTTTCCAAATTTCTTTACTTCTTTCATTGATTACTTTTACTTTTTTTGAAAAGGCATGCGATATGTATGATAGGACATTTGACTTTCTCCCAAATATATAATTTGTCACTTTGTGAAGAGCCCAGTTAATATTTCTGATCATTCTTCTAATCCTTCTTCCAAGGTTAATATAAATTAGAGAGAACATTGCTTAATTTATTTGGCTTTCAGCTTTAATAACTGATATTCCCGAATTACTCTTTATATATTAATTTGTCTTTAACTCCTTTCATGCCACTTCTTAGTCTACTATTTGAAATTACTAGCTAATTTTATGCCTAGACATTATATAAGAATAGATTAATAACAAAATGATAATATATAAATTATACTTTTATGGCAAGTTGCTAAATTTCCAGGGTGTATGTTTAACGTATAATTATATATTACACAATAAAATGACATTATTAAATGAATGCAGTATCTATTTAAAGAATGTAAATGAATACTCAAAGCTATTTGGGGTTTCATGCTAAAATTAAATTATGTTTTTCACTGTGAGTTCTTGACATGAAGTTGTAAAAGATGTTTTGTAACTTCATGTCGTGGTCAGTTATATAGAGTTTATTTTAACCTTCATATAGCTGAAAACTAAGAATATCTTTTACATATCTCTCAAAACTCAGTAAAAAGCACATCTTATGAAAAAATTTCTGTGCTTCTCTGGTATTTTTCTTAGCTTTCCGTTGCATTTCCAGCACAGTTCTTTTAGCACTGTTTGCATTCACCTATAGTTGCTTATGATACATGAAATTTTAATGTTTGTCTCCTTCACTGAAAGTTAATATGAATCCAACTCCTTATTCAATATAGGCATCTAATGCTTATAAGGGTAGATGCAGGAAAAAAATATCAGTATTTATTTAATGTATAATTGAATGAATGAAGATGATGTGAATATCTGGAGCCTATACATAAAAAAGGTGGTCATTATTTTGTCTCTTTTTATAGATTTAGCTGTAGACTACTCACAAGAAAAGTGATTTGTGACAGAATGTACTCAAATTGCGTCTTTTCTCTTTGGTAGCCCTGTTCCACTGCTTTCTTTTGTGAATTGCTCATGTGATCAACCTTCTACATTTGATCAGTCAGTCCTTTTATGCTGTGCACAAGTTTCTAAAAAGAGAGGCTATTGTTCATCTTTGTTTATGTTTCATTTTATTTGAACTTATGTCCTCTATTGCCTTCAGATTTTCTCATATATTTTTATACACTTTTCTTGGTTTCACTGTTCAGATTTTTACCCTTTTGGTAATTTACCATTTTGATAACTCTCTGTAATTCTGAATCATGTATTAGTCTTGGCAGTGTACACATCAGAGTTAAATTGTTGTTTATCATGAAGGAGGTCAATATACATTAATCTTCAATTATTTTTTCTCATCCTCTCTATCACATTTTCATAATATATCAAAGATGATAATGAAATTATCTTCTTTGTGTGTCTTAATTAGTTTGCATTACATAAGCCAAGATGGAATGTCTTGCTAATAAAAGAAATGTAATTTTTACAGTTCTGGAAGAGGAAATTCTAAAATTAGAATGACAGAATGATGGCATTCTGGTGAGAACTTGAGTCCTGGTGTGAAGTTGACTGTCTTTTCATTGTGTCCTCTCAGAATAGAAAGCTGAGAAAAAGCTCTCTGGGATTCCTTCGATAAGAGCACTAATGTTGCTTATGAGCTCAACCCTCATGATATAATTACCTCCCCAAGGGCTCCACTTCCTATTACTTTCACATTGAGGGTTACATTTTTAAAGTATAAATTTTGAGATGCATAAGCATTCAGCCTATAAGAAGTTGTAATACCTCAAGATTGTAAAACAACACTGCACATGAATACCCCTTTATTCTGTAATTTGACTGCCTCTTCAAATTACAGTTCATTCTGTCAAACAATAACATAAAATAAATCTATGCCATAATACTATTTTTTAATATTTTATTAGGAATATCTTTGTGAGTCAGAAAACTAATACTGTGTTAAAACCATATTTTTTCTTAGAATATATATATTATATAAATATATAATATATATATAGATATATGTTATATTCTCTAAAACTTGGAAACTTGTATCCAAAGGATATTTTAACATGCTCTTCAAGAATTGTTTTATTTTCAAAAATCAATTTACAGATGTAACTGAGATCAACAATTCTACTTTCACTACTTATTATAATTTATAAGCCATGTCCTTTATGGTTTTTTAGATAGATGAAAGCATAGATAGATAGATAGACAGGTAGATAGATAGATGGATATTGGTATTGAGTTTTAAATCAATATTTTTTACTATTTATTTTATAATTGCTTTTAAAAATATTCATTGAACATTTAATTTCACTCTACCACTATTTTTCAGGGTCTTTACAGAAGTTTAAATCTGTGGTAATGTGTACAATATATTTGTCAGTAGAAAGCCCATGAGTATGGTAGGAAAAATTAAACGTTCAAGAAAATGTACACAAATATTAGACAACCACCTCGAAACCACGATTGTATGGAAACTACTATACAAGACTTGAATGCTGTGAGAAAGAATACACACTTGAAAAAATCTGAAGGTAATTATTTAAAGGAATAAATATATAATATTTTGTTCAACTTGAAAGTATACCCCAGGTATTTCAAATTGTGACATTAATGCAAATTCAAATTTCCAAAGTTGTTGGAAAGTTCATATATCTCCCTTTTTAAAAAAAATCAAAAAGGAAATGGTAACTCACTAAGGGCTTGTTTCCTCTTTCAAATTTTGACTTACAGTGAATTTCTGCATTACTTCAGATTGAAATGCTTCTTTTGAGGTAGACAGAGTCTTTCCTCATGGAAATTAAATCTACTTCTTAAATACTTCAACGTAAAGCATTTGTTTTGTCTAGTAGACTCCTCTTGTGGTTGTGTTCTCTTCTTTGCTGGGTAGTATGTAACCCAGCAGCCCACTCCGGCTTCCTGCTGCCATTATAAATGTTTATGAAGCCAAGTCCTATAGCAGAAAAATGGTTCCAGGACTGATATAATACTAGTAATGTAAGAAACTAGTGTTCAAGGAACTAACACAAAAATGAAATATTTCTCCCTCAGTCAGCACTTCTCCTAATAAAAATGAAAGAAAACAGAAAAAATGCAATTCAATTTTAAAATGTATGATATTGTGAATAGTATATTTAACTCTTTCTGTATACCCTATGGAAAATTTAATGTACATTTATTATAAGATATACTAAGCAATACCTATAACAACAACAACAAAAAAGAATAAATCTATCCTTTTGTTCCAGAGCAGAGTCCAAAATATAAGGAAGCATCAAGGTTGTGGTGGGGAGGAGATGAAAAATAGTGGAGCTTCTGGAAGCACTAGAATAGAGATTTGCTAAGTACAGTAAGTTTATGTTGGCACCTGCTTACCAATTCAAAAATTTTGTCAGAATTGCTTTCTTGGTTTCTGCCCAGAATAAGAAAATATATATGATTTTTAAAAAAGTAAACACTGTGAGTTGTGCATGTTGAAGATGGTTCACTGTGTGCTCTTTGCATAGAACCAATAATTTCATTATAAAATTAACAATAATCCCAAAATTTCAGATGGTAGTTTTTGGAATAATTCAATTATGCAAAGAAGCAAGATTAAGCAGCTTAGAATTGAGAAAACTAAAATTATATTTATTTTTAAAAGTGTGTTATGAGGCAATGTTTATCCTTCATACATTACATAAAATGACAGATTGATCTATTAAAAATTACATATATATTGTGTGTGTGGCAATTTAAATGAAGGCATTAATTAATTAATTTAATCAGTCATTTATTTAAACTAATGGCATTAAGTGAATAAATGTATGACCAAGCACTTTTTCTTTCCCTAAAAAATAAATTCAAAAGACAAACAAACAAAAGGTAGACTTAAAATGTCTATTATTGAATACTATTGTTTTTATTCTTTATATTTTACTGAAATTACACTAAGTTATTAGAAAAAGAGCAAGTTGTAGATATTTAAATGTTGGACAAATGTAGCATTTTTCTTAGAATCTCCAGATGGCTTTTGGTGTCTGTTTGGAAAGGTAAACTTTAAGTAAAATTAAAAAAAACTAAACACTAATCATGTGTAATGGGGAAAAAAAACTTTAATTATTAATAGTCTCCTATTTTATGCCCATGTTATTTCAAATAAAGTGTCACATTAACCAAATTTTCTTAAAAAGCCAAAAAAAAAAAAAAAAGCAGTGGTTTGACTTACATAAATACACTGGCTTTTGTCAGAGGAGTTAAATAAATGAAAGAATGCTATAAGATTAGTAGTTATATTTAATCATTCTGTAACTACCAAAGAGCCTATCATTGTATCTGTCAAATATGTTAGTGACCATAGTAACAACCAATAATTTCCATAGTCTTTGTACTTACCATTTTACCCATATCTCTCTAATGCTATTGACATCGCAAGAGATGAGTTGTCTTACACTCGTATTCCATTACAGATGATCATACCTCAAATGATCACATATAAATTAAGATCAATTGTAAGGTGACATTATGCCAGAAATTAGTATTATTCCACTGATCATTCTGTTGTTATCTAGCTAATGTGAGATTCAATATATGAGTACCATATGAATTTTTTTTGCTGCCTAGAACCATCTCAGTTACCAACTTAAGTGAGTATTATCAGAAACAGACCTGAGACAAGCATCTATTTGCAAGCTACTTATTAAGAAAATCATCCTTGTAAAACCAATAAAGAAGTGGTAAAAGCAAGACATGGAAGGGGAAAAAGTCAAAAAGGGTTTAATCTCAAACAAGATCCCATAAAGAGTAGCCTTATTATAAACCTGTTGGAAGCCGGGCTCGGTGGCTCAGCCTGTAATCCCGCGCCTTTGGCAGGCTGAGGTGAGTGGATTGTCTGAGCTCGAGGGTTCAAGACCCGCCAGGGCAAGTTGGTGGGACGTCATCTCTACAATAAAATCAAAAAATTAACCGGGCGTGGTAGTGAGCGCCTGTAGTTCCAGCTACTCGGAAGGCTGAGGCGGAAGGATCGTCGGAGCCCAGCAGGCGAGGCTGTGGTGGCCGGGAACGGCCACTGCACTCCAGTCTGGGCGACAGAGTGAGACTCCAACTCAAATAAATAAATAAACAAACAAACAAACCTGTTGGAGAACTCTGAGGTATAAGTTACACTGCATATTTGTTCTGATACAAGAACAGTGAACTGAGATGTTGTGTGTCAGTTATGTGTCATCAGTTATGTGTCAGTTATGCATTAGGAAAGCCCCTGCAGGGATGTCAATTTTCTAGCACATCTGTCTTTTACTGGGTGTTGCAGACTAGGTTCAGGTGCCCATAGGGAGTCCTGCAAAAAAATGTCAAAGATATTATCAAATAGTGATAAGTGGTAAGGAAAAAATTAGAACTAAAATGCAAAATGATAAAGGGCAAGAATATTGAAGTAATAAGACAATCTCCCTGAGAAATATATTTTGTTTAAAATTCTGAAGCAAGCAAGGAAGTAGGTCTAGGGATCACCAGAAGGGCATTTCAGGTAAAAGGAAGAGAAAAAACCAAAGTCCTCAGAGGGCATTATGCATATCAGGCATGAAAATTAAAGAGGCAGTAAGGCTAGAACAAAATGAAAAACAGAAGAGCATGACAAAACATAACATTCACAAAATAAATCAGGGAGCTTGGTGTACATAAGGACAAATAACCAAACAGCCTGCACATTAACTTGTTTGAGCCATGTTAACTGAAGAATTAGTCACAAAGACAGAACTGGTGGATTTGTGTGTCACTGTTCCTTTTTTACTGCTCAATTCTTGAGTAGTTCACAGTAATCTAGAATTGCAAAATGGCATAATTCAGAAAAGGGACTTCTTGCTTTTAAGTTGCATGATTAAGAAATCCTTGACACCTAACCTGATGAAATCAGAAGCTAAGCTATATTAGCAATATGACAAGACAGAACATTCACCCCAGTCCCATGTTGCTAGCACTCCCGTCATCGAGGTAGTTCCAGGCATACCTTTCAGAAACAAACACACCTGGCTAAGATCAGGAGTTTGTGATGAAACGTTTGTGATTGACTTGGGCTATATCTGGTTTCCATAGAGCTATGCAAGTAACTAATTTTGGGTTTTTTGTTTGTTTGTTTGTTTTTCTTTGTCCCCCCCCCCCGCCAGAGGACATTTGGCAGAGAATAAATCTCATTGATATTAACAATTGCATCACAGGAACAAGTCTTGCAAAGAATAGAAAAAAGAAATTGGTTTTTAATTTAGTGAGCAATAAGCCACTAGAAAATTTAAAAATAAGAGTGACAAGACCTGAAAAAATGTCAAAGGATAGCTATAGCTACAGTAGAATCAAGAAAGGCAAACAGAGGGGGACTGGTTAGAAAATAATGAAATACTCTAGGTGTGGGAAGATGGTGACTTAGACCAGTGTAGAGGCAGTGTCATGGTGAAAAGTGATTGAAATTCAAATATATTTTGAAGGTAGAGCTGACAAGTTTTTCTGAAGTACCCATAATGAAAGAACTCAGTGATGACAAGTACTTTCATCCAAGTAACTGAGAAACTTGAAATTGTATTAATTGATAGGGTGTAAGGTTACATACAAAAGAGACAGAAATGAAGAAATGGATCCTGAAACATTCGTGACATTGAGAATCCAGAATGGAGACTAATTAAGAGTGATCAGGTATGTAAGTGTAAATGAGATGAATTTGGTATGCTGAAGACCTTGTGAATAAACTGTCTCAAGAAACGAGAACTTACTTCTGTCTAATCCTGCTGATGGACAAGTATTAATCACAAGATTTAGAAATATAAAGATTATCAATGATACCACCATCGCTTGCCTGGATTATTGCAATAATATTGATCCTGGACAATATTATCTTGAAAATAGACTCTGGGGTGGAGATTTATGTGCAGGCAGTTTCCTTGGGATTACTCTCTTGAACAACATTAGTAAGAAGTAACTGTAAACCTTATTAGATAGAGGGAGAAAGTTAAATTGTACTATAATTGCAAGAGGCCTTTAACAATTCTGTAGAAAGTTCTAGAGCTGGAATAATTCTTCATAGGGTTCAGGGCCCAAGAGTAGCCTTGAACATGGCAGCTTTCTTCAACCAAGGAAAATACCTAAGTACCTGGAAGCCATCAGCAGCCAACACTTGCAGTAATTGGAGAAATGAGTGTTTTCTCCCTGGTGAAAAATCTACATAGTATTTCATAATATCCCATAGAGTGTAATAAATGTTCACTCTGTTTCCTTTCTTACTCTCTTACAGTCTATTCCCAATATAGCAGCCAGAATCATCGAAATAGAAATTCATTATTTCTCTTATTTTATAGGATACTATCTTTCTCCTGCCCATCCTCTGAAGCCTTTGTATAAACAAAAGGTATGATCCTGGCCCAGATGTACTTTCTGTTCTATATACTTAAATGTTCTGGCCCTAGAAGATAACATAACTACCATTTTTATTTTGTTCTTTGATCAAATTATTATTTTCTTACCAGACATTCTCTTATCACTATATTTATTATTAAATTAAACTCTCCAACTTCTGGAAACCCTATTCTTTATCCCTGCCTTAGTTCTGAATTAGCTGTAAACTTCCAGATAACTAAAATATTTACTTTGTTTAATATTTATCTATTTTTCACCTAAAAGGAAGAAATGGAGGCAACAGTAATATAAGCAGATAGTTTATTTTGGTCAAGCTTGAGTGTTGCAACCTGGGAGCATAGATCCATGTCACCCTGAATATGCACTCGGAATAGCAACAGTTGCAAGTAGGTTTTGAAAGGAAAAGAAGAATCTATTCTTGAGTTGTTTACTATGAATTTACATTAAAATAACATAAGTTATTGGTTGGGTATACGTTGTTCTTTATATCACAAATTCCAGGAACATGAAAATAATGAGTGAAGCAGCTAGTCAGGAGCAAAATGATTTTAAACAATTGACCACAGACAGGTGTGGGGTGCAACACAGAAGTCCCTATTCATATATTTCTGGACCTATATATCTCACATAACAGACTACTATGAGCTATTTTTCTTTTCTCATGTCTATTTCCATTAAAAATGAGTGCCCTAAGAACAATTATATGTTTGCCTCACCACTAAACACAGAATCTAGAAAAATGCTTAGACGTAGAAAGCACCCAGTTACTATTTGTTGAACAAATGAATGAATGAGTGGGAGGAACAAATGATGGAACAATATTGCAAAAACTATTAAGATTTGAATAATAATTTATTTATTATTTATTTGTCTTAGTTGCTTAATATATTTATATTTCATTTATCAATTCTAGCAATTTAATTTAAAAAACTTTATTCTATAAACATATTCACAACACATTTTGTCCAAAATTAAACACAACTAATGGGAATAAAAACAAGAAACAAGAGATGGAAGGAAAAAGGAGTAAAAATATAGAGAAATAAACTCAGTATTTAGCAAGACCCTGAGATATAATAATCTATTTTAATATTTTTTTATATTGGCAATTCTTTAACTTTTTAATAAATGCTAGCAAAAATTAATAAATATTTGAAGTTCTACTTAAATATTTGCATCAAAATTGTCTCAATATTTTCTTTTTTATTTTATCTTTTAAGATCATAGTCTTTTATTGCTGTACATCCACAACACATAAAATTTTCCAACTTAACTATTTTAAAGTGTACATTCGAAGGTACATTCACATGGTTGTGCAATCAATATTCAGAATGACTTTCATTTGGCAAAACTAAAACTCTTGTACCTAGTTTTAAAAATATTTTATTTTAAAGACATGTGGTACAATTCAGGATTAGGTGTACAAGTGGACATCATGCAGGTACAGTTTGAGCCTCCCTTTGGTTCCTACTTTGCCTGGTTTGAAGTCAGGTACCTTTATTGATGTTGTGTTTCCCCTTGCACCAAACCCTGGCAGTATCCTGCTATTGCCAATCTCGTTCTTATAGTATTATGGAAGATATTCAGGGTCCGCTTATGAGTGAGAATATATGGTACTCTGTTCTTTGTTTCTTTGATAGATCACTGAGAATTATTGACTCTAAACCAAACCAAGGTGCTGCAAAGTCCATGTTTGGCCTTCTTTTAGTTGTGTAATATTCCATTGTTCATGTGTACCACATTGTTTTTATCCAGTCCAGTTTAGATGGACAGCACGGTTGGTTCCATGTTTTTGCTACTGTTAATATTGCAGCAATAAACATCATGTGCAGGTATCTTTTTTTGGTAGACTGATTTGAGTTCCTCCCAGTATATTCCTAGTAGGGGAATTGCTGGGTCATATGAAAGGTCAGTTTGTAGTTCTTTTAGAAATTGCCAAACTGTTTTCCATAGATATTGAACTAATTTGCATTCCAACCAGCATGTAGAAGCATTTCCTTCTCTCAGCATCCTCATCAGTATCAGTTGTTTGTTTTATTAATGATGGTCATTCTTACTGGGGTTAGTTAGTATTTCAGTGTGGTTTTGATTTGCATTTCTCTGGTGCTTAGTGAGGCTGAACACTTTTTCATGTGTCTGCTGGCTGCCTGTATATCTTCTTTTGAGATGTGTCTATTTGAGACTTTCGTTCACTTTTTAATGGAGCTCATTTTGTCCCCCCTTTTGGCAAGTTTGAATTCCTTGTAGATCCTGGACGTTGGACCTTTGCTAGATATGCAGTTGGCAAATAATTTCTACCATTCTGTGGGCTCTCTCCTTGGTCTCTTGATGGATTTTTTTTGCTTTGCAGAAGCTTTTCAGTTCAATGTAGTCCTACTTGTCTGTCTTATCTCTTATAGCATGGACATCTGAGTTTTAACAGCAATTGGTTGCCTACTCCAAATTCTGTAAGGGTATCTCCTGAGTTTTCTAAGATTCTTATAGTTTGAGGTTTTATATTTAGGTCTTTGCTCCGCTGATAGTTGGTTTTTGTAGGGTGATAGGTAGGGGTCCCATTTCAATCTTCTGCATGTGGTCAGCCAGTTTTCCCAGAACAATATGCTGAATAATTTCTCTTGTCCTCAGTGGTTGTTGAGGGAGACTTTGTCGAAGATGAGTTGATTGAGAAATGGAGGTTGTGCTTCCAGAATCTCTATCCTGTTCCATTGGTCCATATGCCTGTTTTTGTACCAATACCAGGCTGTTTTGATTATTGTAGCCTTATAGTAAAGTTTAAAGTCTGGGAGTGTTATACCTCCCGCTTTGTTTCTTTTGCTAAGGATTGTTTCGGCTATTGGTGGTCATTTCTGTTTCCCTATAAATTTCTGCATTGTCATTTCCAGGTCTGAGCAGAATAGTGTTGGTAATTTAATGGGTATTGCATTGAATCTATAGATTTCCTTGGGTTGGATGGACATCCTAACAATGTTGAATCTTCCTATCCATGAGCATGGAATATTTTTCTGTTTGTGTCTTCTTGGATTTCTTTAACATTATTTTCTAGTTTTCATTGTAAAGGTCTTTTGCCTCCCTGGCTAGGAAGATGCTGGGGTATTTCACTTTTTTTTAGTGGCTATTGTGAATGGAATTGTGATTTTTATTTGGTTCTTTGCCTGTTTGTTGGTGGTGCATAAGAATGTGACTGTCTTTTGTACATGTATTTAGTACCCCTAGACTTTGCCAAAGTCCTTTATCAGTGCAAGGAAGTTTTTGATAGATTCTCCTAGATTTTTGAGATATAGAGTCATATCTGCAGAAAGGGATAACTTAGTTTTCTCTTTTTTTTCCTTTTTTTTTTTTTTTATTGATCTGGAGTCTCACTCTGTCCCCCAGACTGGAGTGCCGTGGCTGCTCCCGGCCACCGCAGCCTCAACCTGCTGGGCTCCGGCGATCCTTCCGCCTCAGTCTTCCAAGTAGCCAGAATTACAGGCATGCACTACCACGCCCACTAATTTTTTGATTTATTGTAGAGATGAGGTCTCACCAAGTTGCCCAGGTGGGTCTTGAACCCGCGGGCTCAGAAAATCCACTCACCTCAGCCTCTCAAGGCACAGTATTACAGGCTGAGCCACCGAGCCCGGCTAACTTAGTTTTTTCTTTTCCTATTTGGACAAACCTGATATCCTTTTCTTGTCTAATTGCTCTAGCTAGGACTTCCAACACATTGTTGAATAAGAGAGGTAAGACTAGGCAGCCATGTCTTGTTCCAGTTTTCAAGGGAAATGCTTCTAGTTTCTGTTCATTTAGCAATATGTTGACTGTGGGCTTATTGTAGGTATTTTACGTCTATGCCTAGGTGTTCAAGAGTTTTTATCAGAAAGCAATGCTGGATTTTATCAAAAGCTTTTTGTGCATCAAATGATATAATAATGTGATTCTTGTTTTTACATTTGTTGATGTATTTAATTACATTTATGATCTTGTGGATGTTGAACCAGCCCTGAATCCTGAGAATAAAGTCTACTTGGTAATGGTGGATGATTTTTGAGATGTTTTGTTGGATCCATTTTGCCAGTATCTTGTTGAGAATTTTTGCAACTATGTTATTTAGGGATATTGGCCTATAGTTCTCTTTTTTTTGGTTGGATCTTTACCTGGTTTGGGGTCAGTGTAATGTTAGTTTCAAAAAATGATTTGGGGAGAATTCTTTCTTTTTCAATTGCCTGGAATACTTTCAATAGGGTTGGTATCAGCTCCTTCTTGTATGTTTTGTAGAATTCCACTGGAAAGTCTTCTGGACCAGGGTGCTTTTTTGGGGGAAGGGGGGGATAGTTTTCTTAGGAGGGAGTCAATTTCCTGGGTTGCTATTGGTCTATTTAGTGTCTCAATGTCTTCTTGTTTCAACCTTGGGAAGTTATGTGATGTCAGAAAATCCTCTATTTCATTTAGGTTAGCAAGTTTGTTTCCACGTGGGTGTGCATATTAATCTCTGATAATCTACTTCATTTCTTTGAGGTCAGTCATGATTTGATCTTTTGATTTTCTGATTGTGTTTATTAGGACTTTTTCTCTCTTTTCCTTGGTCATTCAGGCTAGGGTTCCATCAATCTTGTTTATTCTTTTAAAGAACCAGTTTTTTGTTTTGTTAACTTTTCCTATGTTATCTTTGTCTTCTATCACTTTTATTTGGGCTTCTACTTTGGTGATCTGGGTTGTTCTGCTAAAATTAGAATTTTAGTGATCATATCTTTCCAGCTCCCTTAGGTGATTTTTGGTTGCTAACTGGTGATCTTTCTGTTTGCTTGATATGTGTTTGTAGAGATATAAATTCCCCTTTAAAACTGTTTTTGTGGCATCCCAGAGGTTTTGGTAAGGTGTTTTTTCATTTTAATTTGTTTCCAGGAATCTTTTAATTTCTGTTTTGATTTCTGTGTTGACCCAGTAGTCATTCAGCATCATGCTGTTTAGTATCCATGTTTTTGTGGGTTTGAGGAAAATTTTGTTGGTATTGATATTTATTTGTATCCCACTGTAGTCTGAGAAAGTGCATGACAGTATTTCAATCTTATGAAATCTGTTTATGCTTGATTTATGGTCAAGGATGTGATTGATCTTAGAGTACATTTCATGTGGTGATGAGTAGAATGTATATTCTGTGGTTGTTGGGTGAGGTGTTCTGTAGGTATCTATTAAGTTCATTTGGTCAATATAAAGTTGAGGTTACGGAACTCTTTGTTGATTTTTGCCTCAATGATCTACTTAGGGTTGTTAGTGGGATATTTAAATCCCCAGCTAGAATAATGTTAGAAAGAGTCAATATCTTTTTTTAGTTTACTTAGTAGTTGCTTTATAAATGCTGGTGCTCCTGTATAGGGTGCATATATGTATACAATGGATATTTCTTGTTGGTGGATTGAACCATTTATTATTATGTTGTATCCTTTTACATCTTTTTAAATTTTTAATAGGTTAAAGATTGCTTTATCTGATATTAAGATCATGACTCCTGCCTTCTTCTCTAATCCATTCACCTGGAAATTTATTTTCCATCCTCTAACTTTGAGACTGTGTGTGACCCTTGTGGTAAGAAGGGTTTCCTGGTTGAAGCTAATTATGTAGTCATATTTTTTGTTGTTGTTGTTGTTGTTTTTTAAATTCAGTTTGACATTCTGTCTTTTTAATGGTGTGTTTAGTCCAATTACATTCAAGCTGATTATTGAAATGTGATTGTCTATCACCATCAGGAGGTTCCTTTAAAACTTTTTCTTTGTTTTTTTTTTAACATTTGAGATGATGTCTGTTTGTGTTTTCAAGTTTGAAGTTATGATGTATTATCTGTTCATTCTATGTTCTCCTGTTCTCTTAGAAAGTGTGTGGTCATTTTTTTTCTTTTTTCTGTGCTTAATACCTTTTTAAGCATCTCCTGTAGAGCTGGTCTGGCAACTGCATAATCTCTTAGGAATTGGATGTAAGAGAAGGATTTTAATTCTCCATCACTGATGAAGCTGACTGAGCTTGTCTGGTTGGGAAATTCTTGGTTGGAATTGTTTATCTTTGAGGACTTTAACTATTGAACTCCAGTCCATTCTGACTTGTAGTATTTCTGATGATAGGTCTGTTCCTATTCTGATTGATTTTCCCTGGTAGGTAGTCTGACCATTCTCTCTTGCTGCTTTTAGGATTTTTTCTTTTGTACCTATTTGTGTGGGCAAACTACTATGTGTCTAAGGGTTGGTCTCATTTGATGTCTTGTAAGGCTTCTCTGTATCCCTTTTGTTTGAATGGTCACAAGTGAGATAGGGAATATTTTCTTGAGTAAACTCCTGGAATACATGTTCAAAGGTGTTCTCCCTTTCCCTTTCTTCTTCTGGGTGCCTGTAGACATAGGTTCAGCCTTTTGATATAATCACACATCTCTTGGAGGCTTTGGTATTTCTTTCTGACTTTTCTTTCTTTTCTTTTTACAGATTGGGTTAATTCTATGTTTTGATATTCAAGTTCTGAGATTCTTTCTTCTGCTTGAATGATTTTGCTTTCCAAGTTTGTCATCTTGTTATTTATTTTCTGGATAACATTTTTATGGCCAAAATTTCTATTACAAGTTATTTCAGTGTTGCATCTTGTCTTTCTTAAGTCTTATTCACTCTTTTCATTCCCTAATCTCTGTTTTACTCTGGATCCTTTCAGTGGTGTCTTCCATTGTTTGGTCTCTGAGGTCTAATTTTTCAGGAATTTTTTCTTATTACACTGGGAATTACCTGTGTTCTTCCACTGATTTTTTTTCCTCCTCATTTGTGACAGATCTCTCTTTTCTCTTTAGTTCCATTATTCAGTGGTAGTGGGAGAGGCTTTCACTTCTGATGTTTGCTCAGCCCTCTATTCTTCCCTGATCAGGTCTCTGAATTTGTTCTATTTTGAAACAGGGCTGCAAGTTGAAGCTTTGCTGTGTCTTGTAGTTTTGAGAGTCAAATAATGTGGAGGATGGAGAGCTAAGCTTCAGAATCTACTTGCAAATCACAATATTTCCTGATTGTGGTATGGGTTCCTTGAGACCCAGTCCCTACCATCACTCTATATGATAAATGCAATTGATACATGTGTGCACCCCTGTACCCCCTAAGTCCAAGATACAGGAACAGTAATGAGAACAGAGAAAAGTAGAGTGAAATATAAGAAATACAAAAATAAGAAAAATAAAAAATACAGAAAAACAAAAGCAGAAACCAAAAAACATTAAACACACACACACACACACACACACACACACACACACACACACACACACACATATGCTCTCTCTCTCACACACACAAACTGAAACTAAAGCAAACTGTATTAAAAAAGCAAAACAAACAAAAAATAGGAAATCAAACATACACTTCCTACACAAAATGAAAAAAGAAAAGTAAAAAAAAGGAATTCAAATCAAACTCTCACATATACACACATTAAGCTAAAAAACGAGAAAAAAAACCAGAAAAAACTTGAAGGATGAACACTCAATCATTCACATACACACATAAACAGAAAACAGAAAACAAAAGATAAAAGACAAAAAAAGAAAGAAAAAAGAAAAAAAAAAGGAAGGTGGAGCGAATTCAGATCAAACACTCACATGCACATTCATGCACAAAGAAAAAAAAAATTCAAAACAAAACAAAACAACCTGTCCTCTTGTGGCAGGTTTTGTAATTGTTCCTCTCAGCTGCTCACAGGTAAACCCCTCTGCTGTCTCCTGTGGAGCAGAGACCTCATTCACAATCTCTCCAGTGTCCTGACTGTGGAAAGTGAAGGAGACAGTGGATGAGTGGGGCTTCCGTCCTCCCCTCCCACTCTCCTCCCACACTCATATTTTCAGGGTGATTCCTTCTAGTGGAGATGTTTGGGATTGTCTCTTCCCCGTGTGCTGGTGAGGGGGCGCCAGAGTCAGGTTTATCCTGGAGTAGAATCAGCCTATTGTGGCTGATGTCCAGGCTCCATCTGGGTTCATCCCTCTCAGGCATGCCCCACCCATGTGGGTCTGACATTCGGAGGTCTGGTGGGGAAAAGGAGGTTGGGTCAGCGCCAGACTCACCACTGATCTCTTCTTCATCCTTTTCTGGTCAAACCTTCCTCCCACAGCTGAATCAGGGGAGGAGAGCCTGAGACTCAGCACCCGTCATGTCCCTCTGGAGGTTGTGCTTTTAGGATATTCTCTCTGAGTCATGAAAAATCCCTGAGTAGTTAAACTACGGGTCACAGAGATCAGGTCTGTTGTGAGCAAGCCGGAACACTTTCCTGTCCAGTTTTCAAGATAGGACTCTGCCTCTGGGCTCCCTCACTGTGCTCCCTCTGCAGCCATTGCTGTCAGTGTCTGGTCAGGTACTATAGTGATGAGATAGAACCTGGAGCTGGCAGTCACTCTTGGCAGAGTCTTCCTGGGAAGGGTTTTGCTGATTTTTAAAAAAATGGTGCTTGGCTTCTGAACTTCTGGGAAGTAGTAGCATCCAAACAGAGCAACTGCTACCCTAGCTGCTTCACCAGGAGAGCCCTGGCCACTTACTCCTGAGTCTTCACTCAGTCACTCACACACCCACTTACACTTTTGCAAAATTTTCCATACACTCACTCACTCACACTGGGACTTGCATAGTCCAACTGGCTCCACTGCCATCTTCCTAGAAGTCATTAATGGTAATTTAAAAGTGATTCTTGGGTATTTATCAGTGACTCAATTAAATTAAGGCATTTGTTATTGAATAGACCACAACATCATAGTTAAAACGAGTACAATATATAAATGAAAATCAACAAATAGAACTATTAAACTTGGAACTTTTTATGTTTTAGATATTTTTTATTTTGGATTATGTTGTTATTTACTTTGAGTTTCTATGTTGTCAAAATTTTTTAAAAAGTAGAAACTTGACTTATTACCAATACTAACAATATAAGATCACTTTGAAAATGATTTAATTTAGATAGCTTATGGGCTGAAACTTAGCATGTTATGTGAAAAGCATATTTATGCATGCCTAAATACATAGTCAGTTGTTCTGACAAATAACCAAAGCATGAAATTCTCACATACCACTTTTATTTAAATATTTCTTCAAAGTGGAATCTTTTGTTGATAGTTGATATAAAACTTTTTTGTTCCAGCTGACAAACATCCCATATAATATGATTAAATTATGTATTTACATAAAATTGCATGCATTACAAGTCAAAGTTATCTTTCAGATTTGTTTCTTTCAAAAGAGCAATGCATCACTAGAAATCTGTGATTTCGCTTCATCATTCAAACATAATGGGAGCACTGGAACATGTTAGATACATCCCAGTTGAAGCATGAATTATAGATTTGTATGAAAATCTGCTAGTAGCACCATCTCAATATTATGCTTCCTCGTCTTTGTCTTTATTTGAAAACATATTTCAAATTTTAAAGTAAAGCACGATATTCTAACACATATTATGGAATGAAAATTTATATAGCTATATAGCACATGGCTCCAATCAATATCACCTACAAAAAATTATTTATTTTTCTTCTTTTTTTTCCCTGTACTGTTCAGCAGAAAAAAAAATCACTAATTGATTTTTTTTGTCAAGGATAGTCTTTCTATATAAAGTAGTGCACAAACTTATGACTGATATAAAGAGGAAAGAAAAAATAATAAAATATCAAACCTAATACCATATGATACCCTTTCTCATACATAATAAACAAAGACAAACTCAATGATTTGAAAAGATTAGTAAATGTGTTCTTAGGAAGAACTTAGAGACATTTTTCTCAATTTTTATGTTTTCTACATTCTTGCAGGTCCATTAGGATCCCAGTATCTCCCATATCATCCTACTCACTCATAGCTACCCTGTTTTACTGAAGATATTCCCAACCTAAAGCAACAGAGACATCTAAGTATAAAATGAGTTGCCTCAAAAAATAGGTTATACATATTCTAATTTTAAAAGAAGGGAAATTAAATCATATTCCAAATTTATTTCCAATAATTTTGACTGGGACCTTCTCCATAGGTAAGAGCAGAAAATCTTGAGGAAGGTTACCAGGTTCCACCATGGACTCATAGTGGGACTCAGGAAGTTTACATGGATGAAAAATATGAAGAGAACTTGTATTACAAGTTATTTTTCAGAGAAAAAGGTAATTACATAAATGTAATGTGTTTGCAATAGGACTTGGCCCATAATAACCATCAATGATGTTAGCTGAAGCTATTATGTCTTTATTTTTAAAGATATGGTATGATATATAGCGCATATTTTTCTTAATTTTTCCGAAACAATGCATACTATTGTTTCATAGAGAAGAAATGTGTTTTCTATTAAACCTTTAACTGATTACCATAGCCATCATTGGCCTGTGTCCATTATGGGAAGAAAGAGGTTGGGTTTGTGGTGAAAAATCACTTTACCAACCAGATTATAATAACTGTGCTTGTTCCTATAGTCCCAGTCACTCAGGAGACTAAGGCAGGAGCATCAGTTGAACCCAAGAATTCAAGTTCAGCCTGGGCAACTTAGCAAGACCCTACCTTAACAAAAAACAAATGAAAATAATAATAATTATCTCTAGGATAGTGAAAGAGAAAAGCATTATTTATGCTTTTAATGTATTGATTCCAGTTATTATAAATATGTGTGACATATTTTTATTAAACTTCAAATTAGTTACAACCAAACCAAGTTAAATTAAAGCCTTTTACCATTTCCTTACCTAATTTTGTTTTTCTTCTTACTTAATATATTTTACACATTACCTTATTATAGGAAGCTGGACAAGAGATTAGTGGTTAACACCATTAATTACCTAAGCTGTTTAAATAATATCTGATAACTAATCTATCATAATTCATTCTCATGTATAATATATTTTGTTTTTATTTTTTAAATTCTTATTCTTTTTGGCTTTCACATATACATGCAAGTTAAAATATGATTAGGTAAATTAAGATTTTGTTTTCATATCATTAAATACCTTTTAAAATTTATTCATGCCTTTTATGTAGCATTTTTATATGAAAAAAATAATTTGTATGTAAAGTTTTCAATATTTTTCTCTCATATTTCATTACTTGTATCTTGCAAGAATGACTTTCCCCACTAAAATGTATTCTCCAGTTCTTTTTAAATTTTAATTTACATTTTCAAAATATCACTTATCTGCACTCATATTCAATATATGAATCAAGATATACCAGATTATTAAAAAAAAATAGTTTAAGGCAGTAGACAGCATAATCATCTTTTACTCTGTACATCACTCACAAATCCTTGATGTATATATTTTGGGTATAAAATGAGTATCCGGGTCTGAGGTGAGTGGAGTAGGTAAGTGGTAATAAAGTTCTAATCAGAGTACCATATGCAATGCTTTTTTTGCCCATTTTGAAGAACACATTTACATGTCCACTCTGATGTGGTGGAATTGAGAATTCATTTTGGTTATATTAAGATATAGATTTGAATCAAGCTTATGCCAGTGCTCATGCAAACTCTAAGAAACAAAGCTTCAGATTATATACATCTGCATTACCTTGACAAAATATTATAAAACGTGTAAAAGTATGAAGGTTGTGAAACCAGAAGCATGAAGAGAATGAACTGGATTCTTGATTCCATCCTATTTACCTATTCATTCATTTACTTTATTTAGCTTCTTTCTTGAGGAAAAAAAAATGTGATAGAAAACCTGAGGTTTATGCCAAACTTATTTTTCTCTAACATTCTCAAAGTTGTATTTAAATTCTGACAATTGAAAACATACTTTTGAATTAATTTTGTCTACTTGTTTGCATATGCATTTAAATTCTAACAATTGAAAACATACTTTTGAATTGATTTTGTCTACTTGTTTGCATATGCATTGTGACAACCTGCTTTCATGCAAATCTTATCTTAAGAAAGGTATCACAGAGACAGATATTATGAATTCTTATAGTCTAGAATTCACAAAAATAGCAAAAAGGTCTTGTGCTGTTGTTTTTTGCTTTATTTTTGAAATAATCTTCACACTAGACTATTTATACACAGACACACACACACATACACACACACACACCAAATTTTAGTTTATACATTTGGGCTGAAATTATAACATGAAATAATGACTATTAGAATAAAAATAATATCATTATATTAGCTGAAACACTTGGAAATGTTAAGAAGTATTTCTGATACTTAAGAAAGTAACCCTTTTATGTACATCCAAAATTCAGAACTGTACTTTGAGATATTAGTTGGTAAATAATGGAATCAGTTCTTCTGTTTTGTTTTGTTTTTTTTCCCCTAATACTAGAGGTAGCCTATGGAAAACCTATTCTTCTTGACTATTGAATGCATATTCTTTGGTTGAATAGAGAAGGGAATTCATCTCTACTTTGCTTTTTTAGTCTTTGATTAATATATTAGAGAGAGATGGTGAGGATTTGAGAGAGGGACCAGTGGGTGTAGGAAAACCTGAAGAATCAGTATGATGAAAGCACCATGAATGATTCTGTTTGTTGAACTTTGTGATAGGCATGTGCTCATTTATGCACTTTGAGTTGTGTAAACAAGTTTATTAGCCCTAATTCAGCATTATAGCTTCAAGATACAAAGTTTTGAATGATATAAATTTCCCCTATTTATAACCGATCACACCCTTCACTGAAAGAGTTCTGAATCAGCTATACATAAAAGTAGGAGTTAGGTAAAATTATATTAGTACTAATATTTGTAAAAGAGTGGGTTATTCAGAGACTGGAACAAAAACACACACACATACACACACACACACACACACACACACACATACATATGCAAGTATATCACATTATACAGGCACACTCACACACTATAGTCTGAATATTTGTGTCCCCATGAAGTTCATTTATTGAAACCGAATCACCAATATAATAGCATTAGATGTTGGACCTTCAGAATATGATTAGATAATGAAGGAAAACACCTAATTAATAGAATTAGTACCATTATGAAAGAGTCACCAGAGAGCTGTCTTGCCCCATTACGCTCTGTGAGGACACAGCAAGAAGGCACCATCTATGAACCAAAAAGTAGACCTTCACTAGACACTAAATCTGACTGCAGCATAACCGTAAACTGTGAGAAAATAAAATTCTGTTGTTTATAAGATACCCAGTTAATGGTATTTTGTTACAGCAGACCAAATAGAGAAAAAAATGTGTGTGTGTGTGTGTGTGTGTGTGTGTGTGTGTGTGTGTGTGTGTGTAAAATTGGCTTACATGAATATGGAACCTGACAAGTCCCAAGATCTGTTAGGGAGACAAAAAGCTGGAGACCCAGAAGCCCTAATGCTTTAGTTCTAATTTGTATTTGGAGGTCAGAGAACAAGGAGTGCTCATGGTATACTTCCCGTCTAAAAGCTAACAGATTTAGATCAAGAGTCAATGCTTTAGTTCAAGTCCAAAGGCAAAACAAATAAACAAACAAAGTCTCAGTTTGAATACAATTAGGCAAGAGTTTTTCTCTAATACTCAGTGGGCGTTTGGCCTTTTTGTTTTACTTAAGTGTCAACTGTTTGGACACGGCACAGCCACATTAGATAAGGCAATCTGCTTTACTTAGTTTCAAACTAAACAAAAAACACTCTCACAGAAACACACAGAATAATGCTTGACCAAATATCTGGGTACTCCATGGTTTAGTAAAGTTGACAAATAAAATTAACAATCATAATGCCTTTCTCATTTCCTTTACTGTATATATTTTATAAATTTCTTATATAAACACCATGACAATAGTATTAAACAACTTACATTTATAAAAATGTAGTTTAAAATTATATCAATATGAACTTTTATAAAATATAAAAATTCTGGTCTTATACAGGTCTATTCCCTTACTCTTTATGTTCTTGGAGTTAGAAATTACATCATTATATATTGTGTGTCCAAGGACATATATTTATAATTACTTTTATATATTTACTTTTGAAATCATATAAGAAATAAAAAGTAGAGTTACAAACCAAAAATCTCATAATGCTGGTCTTTATGTTTGCCCACATGATTATCTTTACTGAAGATCTTTATTTCTTCATATGACTTCAGGTTACTATGGTACTCTCATCTTAATCTGAAGGACACTTTTTAAGGTTTTCTTGTAGTGCTGGTTTAGTGGGTACAAATATATTTATCTTTATTTGGTGATGTTTTAAAATGTCCTCATTTTTAAAAGACAGTTTTGTCAAATAAGGAAATAGTTCTTGATAGTTTGCCTTTAAATGCACCATAAAATTTTCTGAGCCTGTGATTTCTGATGAGAAGTTGTTAATTTTATCTATAATCCCTTCTAAATGATGAGTCACTTTTCCCTTGCTGCTTTCAAGATTTTTTTTTTATATTTGGCTTTCAACAGTGTGATTATGACTCAGTGTGGGTTTGAGTTTATTTTACTTAAGAGTTTTGCTGAATTTTTTGGATTTGTAAGTTTATGTCTTTCATCAAGTTTTGTAAGTTTTTAGCCATTATTTCTTTAAATATAATTTCTTCTCTTTTTGCTTTCACTCACTTTCTGAATTGTGATCACGTGTATTTTTTCTTCTTCTTGATGGTGTTTCATATTTTTCATGCTTTGTTCACTTTATTTTTTTCTTGCCCCCAAATTCAAATTTTTATCTTCTTGTTTACTGATTCTGTCTTCTGTTTGTTCAAATCTGCTTTTCAACCTCTCTGATAAAATTTTTAAGTGATCATATTTTTCTTACCAGAACTTTTTTCCTTTTTGTGATTTCTATCTTTCTATTAATGTAGTCATTTTTTCTCATACTTCAATTTCTTCATTTATTTTAGTCCTTTTGCAACAGTGAAATGGCAAAAGATTAACATAACTAGTTCCATTTTAGATTGGGGGAGCTATGGTCTCTGTTCATACTTGCACACAGGCTAGAATATGTTTCAAATACTTATAAAATAATGTGGGAACAAAAAGCATGCAGCTGTTGAGACTAATGATGTGAAAAAGGGGAATATTTAGAGTAATTGTGGTTTGTTAAGGATTTAAAAGAATGGTGTTACTTGACCAAGGACAAAGTAATATTTCAAACCCTTTCTCTTCCTCCTACCTTTATTTTAATATCTTTCCTATGGTTTAAAGGATTTTGTACTTTCAAATTTTATGTGAAAGAATCTCCAATGCAACATTATTGGGAGATGCAATCCTTGGGATTGAGATGATTGAGTTATTAGATCTCTGCCATCACAGAAGGGATGAGATCCTTTATAAAAGAACTTGGTGGAGGGAGTTCATTCTTCTTTTGTCCTCCTACCCTCTGCTATGTGTCACAAAATGTTACTCTCTTTTATGAATTCAGTGTTCAAGGTGACACCTTGGAAAAAGAGAGTAAACCCTTACCAAACAAGAAACCTGCCAGTGTCTCCATCATGTTCTCCCTTCTCAGCCTTTAGAATTGTGAGGAATAAGTTTCTGTTCTCTATAAATTACCCAGTCTTTGGCTTTTGTATAGAAATACAAAATAGACTAAGATAGTAATTCATATCAGAGAAGTGGGGTGTTGCTATAACTAAAAATGTAAAACTGGCATTTGAACTGGGTGATAAATAGAAACTAGAACAGTTTCAAAGTAAATACTTGGAAAAGATTATTTTATCATATATGGAACATTAAGGGTGACTCTGGTGAGGGTGTCAAAAGAATAATAAACTGAAGAGAAGAAATGAATTATTCTTAGATATTGTTTACGTACGTGGTGTTTAACAGAATCACGGTAGACATTTGGACATTAAAGGCCATTCTGATGAAGTTTTAAATTTAAATAAAGAATATCTTGTTGAAAATGAGAAGAAAAGCCATTATTGCTACAAAGTAGCAAAGAATTTGGCTGAATTGTGTCATGTTCTAGGACTTTGTGGAAAACAAACTTAACAGTAATGATCGAGAATATTTGGCAGAAGAAATCTAAGAAGAAAACTATTTAGGATGCTGTATGGCTTTTCTTAACTGCTTATAGAATAATGTGAGAAAAGAGAAATTATTTAAAGATAAAATCTATAATTGAAAGGATATAAGATAGAGTCAATATAGCCAAAGAGCAGCCATTTTAACATTGCTTAGTTCTGTCATGTTTGTCTAGCAGTTTACTTTAATTTAACCTCTAATCACTAGCCAAGGAGAGTCAGTTTTCAGAGATAACTATTAACAATTGTCTTATAACCTCTTCTTCTTGTTTTGTAACAATTGTCTTATAACCTCTTCTTCTTGTTTTGTAAACAGGTTAAACTAATCTGCACTTCATGACCTTCATGACACAAACCCCATCAACATGGATGCAATCATGTGACTAACCAACCCGTCTGCTTGCCATCTATCACCTGACACCAGTACCTGTGCTTATCTGTCCCCTTCAGGATGACACAGAACAGACCATCACCCTAAAGATCTGCCCCCATCAAAGTGAAGATTTAAAAGCATTCGACTTCAAGCAGCTCTTCACCTTGCTTTGCTAAGCTGTGGTCTGGCTACCTGACTCTTTGAGCTATGGTGGCCATGGTTCTTAGCTTTGGTCCCCTCCCCTACCTTGAGAAGGTGAATTTCCTCTCTCTCTCCAATTTACTTTCTAAAGAATTTATATTTTCCAATCTAACTTCTGTGCAATTCTTTGCATCTTTCACACAGTGCCAGACTGCATCCCTTCTCTGAGGGTCTGACCTAATATTTTGGAGGCCCTGCTGGGAGATTTTGATCAGATTTGGACAATTCTCAGCCTGGTCATGTAAAGAATAAAAAAAAAAATACTTACAAAAAATCCCAAGTGTGTAGTCCAGCAAATATTTGGTGAGATGAGTATAAATAGAAGGAAGCCAGTTGCTATTCATTAAGACAATGAAAGAATTACCCTGAAGACATTTTGAGGATCTGTGAGGCAACCCTTCCCATCACAAATCCAGAGGACTGGGGTCTTAATGAACCAAATGGTTTAAAGAGAGCTCAGAGCTCAACTCCCACAACAACCTCAAGTCTCTGAGCCCTGCATTTCTGCTCAGTGATCCTTAACTGTCCCAGCTGTGTTTCAAGTACACCCAGGTGAGGCTCAGGCCACATTACCAGAAGGCACAAGCCATTTACCTTGACTGTGTCCACGTGAAGTTAATTCTGCAGAATTATAGAGTGCACTAGATGTGGAAGCAAGGATCCCTCCATGCAGATTTCAAAAGATATCTTGGGATTAAGGCAGAGAACTGCCACAGGGGCAAAGCTACTTACTGAAACTCCCCACTAAGGGAATATCTAGTGGAGTCAGGAAAACTGGGCTGTCCTCAACACCCCATAAACATAACCGTAGAGCTACAAGTGTGCTAAAAGAGCATTAAAAGATATGCAAGAAATTATAAAAGATATTTCAGTCTAAAAGAACCACAGATACCCAACTCCATCGAGTGAAAGTTGCAGTGGAACTGTGTCCAATGAAGTCATGAAAGTCAGGTCCCTTGGGGCCTTGGAGACTTAATGTGTTCAGGAGATAAGCCTTAGAGTCAAAGATTATTCTCAAGCCTTAAAGTTTCATTGTGTTTCCCTTGATGGGTTTTAGACCTGAAACTTATTATCTCTTCTTTTTTTGGAATGACAATATTTATTCTATATCTGTCTGCTGTTGTATTTTGGAGGTACATAATTTTTCTGATTGACAAGGCTTCATAACTCTAGGGGGAGTTTGCCTCATATGAATCTTACTTAAGTCTCACTCATATCTGATTAAGTATGACAGAGAATTAGACTTTTGAGTTGGTGTGAAAATGAGTTAAAATGTGGTTATTGGAATGAAAATAATGTATTTTGTATATGAGTAGGACATATACTTTAGGGGGCTAATGATATAACAGATTGTTATGGTTTGAGTGTTTTTTGTCTCATCCAAATTTCATGTTTAAACTTAATTCTCAATGCACCAGTTTTGGGAGGTGTGGCCCTGAGGTGAATAAATTATTAGGGCTCTGCTCTCATGAATAGATTAGATGCCCTTATAAAAAGGCTTAATAGAGGGAGTTATTCCTCTTTTGTCCTTCCACCTTCTGCCATGTGAAAACACAACATTCCTGCACTCTGAAGAATGAAATGTTAAAGGTGCCATCTTGGAAGCATAAAATGGACTCTCACCAGATAATGAATCTGCTAGATACTTGATCTTGAACTTTCTATCCTACATAATCATGACAAATGAATTTTTATTGCTTATAAATTACCCAGCCTTAGGTATTCTTGTAGCTGTACAAACTAGACTAAGACAATTTTTGTCTATTAAGTCCAATGTTTGGGCTTTCTCGCACACAGTTAGTGTTAATTTACTTTGTTCCATTGAATGAAAAATAGTTTCTTGTTTCTTTTATGCCTTGTGATTTTAGGTTGCAATATTTGAATATTGTAATAGTTGAATATTATTCAATTATATTATAATTGGATAATATAATATTTGAATATTATAATAGGATCACTTAAAAATCAGATTCTTTGCATTTTCAGATTTTTATTTTTGCTATTGAAGACTGTAGTAATCCATTTGTCTGGTAATTTCTCAGAACTATGTTTGCAGAGATAGTATTCATTGATGTGTGTTGGTCACTGAATCATGCATATATTTCTTAGTGTGCACTCATGAAGTGTTTCAACATGGATCTGTTTGAACACCAGAAGCTAGAAAACAAACAGAAATGATCTCTCTCATTTTTTTTACCAATGGACTCTATGTTGCAGCTGTCCTTCAACATTTAGCCAGGTTTGCCCAGAGAATGACTCAAGATCAAAGTTTCAGGTCTTCCCAGGATTTTTTTTTTTTTTTTTTAATCACTAATTTCTAAAAGAACTATCTTGCCACTTTTCTTCTCTGGTCTTAGAAATTATACTGTATAATTTCTAAGTATACTGTATACTGTGTTTCAAATACACTTTTTGCCCCAGACATCTTTTGTTTGGTATCTGTCCAACAGTGTTATTAAGCAATGCTCATTGCTTTTTTGGGCTAGAAGATGAATACTTTGCATGAGTAGTCCTCAGCTAGGCAGAAACAGATCTGCACAATTGTTTATAAATAAGATCTGTTCTTCTCCTTCTGAAACCAGGGACCAGGCTGGCATCCTGAGAACATGGACTACTGTCTTCAAGTCTGCCACCAAATTGGGGAGAGGGTACAATAAGAGCAATAACACCATATATAAGATATAAATGGTGTTATTGCTCTTATTGTACCTCTCCCCAATTATTATGCCTATTATTTTGAGGTTGCCTTTTTCTGATTTCAACATTCACTTGGTTCCTTTACATCTCTGACTTTTTTTTGTGTTCTGAAAAAGTTGATTCTGATAACTGTTCATTGTGTAAGAATGCTTTAGTCACAAGGAAAGGAGCTTAGAGCTGTCTATTCCAACATTTTTCTGAAATCACTGAGTCTGTCATATTTTATCGTCTCTTAAAAATATTTCAAAATGTTACTCAAGGGGGGGAAAGCAATCTATTCTCAAAATCTCTGCTTTTCAGATAGTCAACAGGACTGGGAATATGTGTGACCTTTGCTGTCACAGGGATAAATCTGTCTTCCTTAGAAGGTCCTTGAGTTTCTCCTGGTTTCCACATTGATGGATAATTCCCAGATATGAGGTAGAGACAGAATTCACAAAAAGTTAATATTTTGCAATTGTCACAAAAATACCATTTTCTTATTGTAAAACTGGAATTGGAGAATCACAATTATACAAATTTTAAATATATTATGTTAAATACCACCCATCTTCCAAGAAAAGAAAACAAACAAACAAACAAACATCATTGATTATTGGAGTATTGATTCTTCTTAAGAGTTTGGAACTCAGGTAAGAGCTGATTAGCATTTTTGGTTTACAGCTTGTATTTTAAATCAGAAAGAAAGACTAATTGGAGAGAAATGTTTGCAGAAACAATATAGTCTAGAGAATCTAATGTTTCAATCTACATGCAAGTTTAATTATTGATAACAAATCACCTTTTAACTATTGTTTTTGAGATTCTAATAATTTTTTTGTCATTGATGAGTAATTCAGTTGTATTATTCTGATCATCTCGATGTGTGAATGTTTCTGGCTGTCTTTAATTTTATAGGAGGCAATAAAATGAGCGGGACAATGAATGATAACATTCTTATTGTTAAATGTAAATTTATTAATTCTTTGTCTAATTAAATACTAGAAATCCACAAAATTGTTATCAATCACTTTGTTAGAAATATATTTATTTATTGTTTCTTCTTCCTAATAAGGTAAACAGTTCACAAGAAAAATAGAGAATAATCTTCAAATATAAAGCTGTAAGTTGATTGCATTTGAGGTTTTGTTTATTTAGCATAATTCACATATTTATACAAATACACTAAAGAGACAGTTTCTCTAATTATTTAAAATAGTGCTAGGGAGATAGCTAGGTATTTTTGGAATCTAGGTTGCAATTCTCAGGCTAAATTAGACCATTTAGTTTTCTGAAGCACATTAAGTTAAATGATGTCCTAAAGGCTTGATATATTTGAAAAATGTATTTAAACTGCTCATAGTATAAAACATACCGTTAGAGAGAAATGTAAAGAGGGAGATAATCTAAAAATAAGAAAATTTGTTTTGTATTTGAAAATTATGCTATATTTTCCTCAAGATTTTTTTTTTTATTTTTCAGAGAAATGAAGATGAACTGGTAACCATTTTGCTCAGCATAACATTTCATATTTAAAGCCAATTTCAGAATTTGTTTTTTTATTTATTTTTTATTTTTGAGTTGGAGTCTCACTGTCGCCCAGACTGGAGTGCAGTGGCCGCTCCCGGCCACCGCAGCCTCGACCTGCTGGACTCCCGCGATCCTTCCGCCTCAGCCTTCCGAGTAGCTGGAACTATAGGCGCACGCTATCACGCCTGGCTAATTTCTTTTTGATTTATTGTAGAGATGAGATCTCGCCTGCCCAGGTGGGTCTCGAACTCGCAGGCTCAGGCAATCCACTCACCTCAGCCTCCCAAAGGCGCAGGATTACAGGCTAAGCCACCGAGAATTTGTTTTTTTAAATGAATAGTTTCAATTGTCGTACAAGCCACTTTCAGATCACTTTCTTCGATACTTTTCTAACCTTAAGAATTTCCCTGAGTTGACCGCAAAATTTCACAACTTAAAATTTTTCTGAAGCCTAAAGAGTTTCCACTCCTTCATCAAACATTTTTTATATTTTAAAAATGTTTTATCACAATCAGTGAGTGCTTGTTGGGAAGATAATTTTACTATATGAAGAGGAAGATAAGATAGTGGTAAATGTAGAGTCAGACAGTGAGGATTTGACACTTAGCTCTACCTTTTAAAGGTCTTGTGATTTGCTATTTAGTCCATTTAAATCATTATTTCTTTACCTATAAATATGACTGTACTAACTGTAATTGCTCTATTGAGCTATTTCAAAGATTAATGAATAAACATATATACACAACACTGAGAAGAGTACCTAGTCAATAATGATAACTATAAAAGCATTTGCTACTATAACTATCTAGATTTAATAAAACAAAAGTAAATAAATAGAAATAAGTTTATTGAGAAAGTGTTTGCTTTAGCAAATCTTGCGAACAGCTCCAAAGCCATTTCAGCATTTACATATTTGAATTGCTAGCCTCATAAGCCCTCTACAAGAAAATTATTTATTTTACCTGTATATAATTTAGAAGAATTCTACAAATATTTACACACACACACACACACACACACACACATACACACACACACACACACACACACACACACACACACACACACACATATACAGAGAGAGAGAGTTGGCTTTGAGTAAGTTTGAAATATAAGTTTGAATTGCAAAGATCTACTTATATGTGTATTATTTTAAATGATATATTGGAAAGTTTTTCTAGATTTGTGGCAATTTGAAAAAACTTCCAGAAAAACTACGTATCTAAAAGTAACAAAAATTAAGAAGTTAGGTATGTCATGAATTCATAGAATACACACAGATAGTAATTTATTTTATTATTTGCTATCATATAATACACAAATTTATTAGAAAAAGTTAAAATGTATCAAAACATTTGCACAAAACAAAGAACATATATAATATCATTAACAGTTGAATGAGATGCATACAAATGTAAAGATGCAGTATTAAATCATAAAAGCATAAAACCAACTTTCATACATACTGTTCTACTGTATTAATTTCCAACCTCCTGTTGCTATTGTGATGGGCTCAAGTGTTACGAGTACCCCTTAAAACACCATGTGACCCTAATTGTTTCTTCATGAGCAGTCACCTTTGCAATGAATTGCGTATTAAAGTAAAAAATGATATCCTGTGGTTCTTATGTATGTTTTCTTGTGTTTAGTAATGCTGTAAACCTTAACACCATGGAACCAATACAACGTGCCACTAATAATGCTGAAAGTGCTCCCAAGAATCAGAAAAAAGTCATGACATGACATAAAAAAGCTGAATTGTTTGACATGTACCGTAGAATGAGGTCTACAGAGCCAGTTAAGATCACTGAATCCAGCAAAAGGACTATCATTAAGAAAAAACAACAGGGAGTTTGTGAAGTCATCACTGTAGCTGTGCCAGCAGGTGTCAAAACCTTGCACTTTTTGAGAAATATGCTGTGTAGAATTTATGTATGTGCAGAATTTCTATAAGAAAGAAATACCTATAAACTCTAATATGATTTGAGGGAAAGCAAAGTCATTATACGATAACTTAAAGCAAAAGGAAGATGAAAGACCTAAAGTTGGAGAATTTAATGCCAGCTAAGGATGGTTTGATAATGAAAAAACAATAGGTTTGATTTTGACAATGTCAAGATAACAGTAGAAGGAACTGCTGACCAAGAAGCAGCAGATGATTTTCCAGACGTCATTAAAAAAATCACTGCGGCAAAAGGATATCTTCCTGAACAAGTTTTTAACACAGACAAAAATGTTTTATTTATTGGAAAAAAACTGCCACAGAGGATGTGTATTAGTAAGGAGATAAGCACCAGGATCTGAGGCAGGAAAATATATGCTAATTGTGTTGTTTTGTGCAAATGCAGTCAGACTTAAGATTTTCCTTATCTATAAAGTAGCTAACTCCCAAGTTTTGAAGGGAAAAAGTAAACATCAGCTGCACAAAAAGAAGGTCTGTACAAGAACTCTTTTTCTGGATTGGTTCTATTGATGCTTTTTCCCTAACAATCCTCATTTGAGCATACACTTTGGACTCTTTTCCAGATTCAGGTATTTAATTAGTGGTTAAAAGGTCCTATTTCAGTAATATTGGTGATATTCCAGATGCAGTTATCCTATTAAGGGATAACATAACTTAATAAGTAATTTAATTTCAATGCAGCTTGTGAAACTTTTTATTTTGATACACAATTTACTGGAGAAAGGAGTGCTCACAGACAGTTAATTAGGGTCACATTGTGTTTGAGAGGCTGCTCTTAAATAGTATGTATTACATTTAATTTTATGCAATTATAATTTAATAGTGCATCTTTACATTGTGTACGTTTCTTTCAACTGTAAATGGCACCTTAAATAGTCTATAAAGGTTTGTTTGCCAATAAGAGGTTGCCTCTTAAATTATTTATATTGGGCAATGCCCTTGGCCACCCAGAATCGCCCATGAGTTCAATACTGAAGCCATCACAGTGATCCACCTGTTTTTAAGCACAATTTTTCAAATTTAGCCTCTAGATCAGGGGTCATAAGGACCTTTAAGACTTGCTACACAGGGTGCTCTATAAAAAGGATTATCAATGTTGTGAAAAAGAATCTCAAGAGAGAGAAAACAAAAGTTTGAGAGGATTACACCTTTGAATATGCCATTGATATTATAGAAAAAAGATTTCAAAATTATCAAACCTGAAACAATAAATTTCTGCTAGAGAAAATTGTGTTCAGATGTTGCACATGACTTCACAGGATTTATGACAAGGCCAATCAAGTAAATCATTAAAGAGACTATGGTTATGGCAAAAAAAAGTGTAAGGTGAAGGTTATAAGATATTGATCCTTTTATGTATAAAAGTTTTTTTAAAAATTATAAAATAAAATTCCCAAGTGATTAGAAAATGTTATGTTAGTAAATCTGGTAGTGGTGACTCTTAACATTGATGGCATCTTAGATTAGATGACATAAAATGTCTACTTATCAGGTATGGTGCAAAGACATTTCTTGAGGATATATCAGCTTTGTTCTATTACAGTAATACCTGGTTTATATCTTTAAAATTTTTTCTTGAGTTCTCACTCATTATATTGCTAAACAGAATTTTTAATTAGCACCTTGTTGGATACAAGACTGCTGGACTGATGATTTTACATTCATTCTTTCATTGTAGCTTTCTCTCTGTCTTTTGATGGCAGGGGTGCTCAGTATAAAAATGATAGTGATTTCTAAATGTTCTAAGTCCAATACCATGGTGGCAGCAGTTTTGGTGTCCTCTGAGGTTTCTCTCATTGGCTTGCAGATGGCCACCTTTTTATTAAGTTCTTAAGCAATCTTTTCTCCATGAGTATACATCCTGGTGTCTATTTTCTCTTTAGAGGCTGTATGGGCACTCCTCTTGGGTTCCTTTCCTGACTCAGGCATTTAATTAGTGTTTAAAACTCCTATCTCAGTAATATTGGTGATATTCCAGATGCAGTTAATCTACGAAGGGATGACATGACCCAAGCTCCATCTACAATGATCTCTACTCACAGTATCTATACATTTAGGTACAAGTTAGCTGTATCAAATCTTACCAGACTGAACTTATGGTGGTACACCTGGTCTCCATTTCTTTCTTGTGATTAGAGTCTTCTTTCAACTTCATATGACTATTAGCAGAATTTAGTACCTTCCTCCTACAGATCCTATTTTTCTTTACAACTATCAGCAAGGGACAATCTTCAGTTCTCAGAGACAGTCATCAACCTAGCCACTAGCCACCTTCTACAGACAGTTCCTAACATGATTATTTTCTTTCTTCAACATATGGATCGTAATGAAATCCAAGGGCTAATAGATACCACACCAGAGGAATAAACAGAAGATGACTTGATGGAGATGAATGCTTCTGAATCCGTACCAGACAATGAGATAGAAGACACAGAAGCAGCCAGAGACAAATGGACATTAGACAATCTGGTAGTTTGGTTCTGATTATTCAAGACTGCTTTGTACTTCTTTTATGACATGGATGCTTCTGTGATACCAGCTTTGAAACAAAAGCAAATGATGGGAGAAGAACTGAAATCATATAGCTACATTTTTAGTGAAATGAAAAAGCTAAAAGTTGAACAAAAATCACAATGTATTTCCATAAAGTGACACCAAGCATGCCTCTCCTTCCATCGCTTCTAACTCTTCTGCCTCTGCAACCCTTGACACAGCCAGACCAATCCTTTCTTTTTCTTCTTCTCCATATCAGCCTGCTTAACATGAAGACATAGAGGATAAAGAACTTGATGATGATCCACTTCCACATAATGAAAAGTAAATAAATATTTTCTTATGATTTTCTTAATAATATTTTCTTTTCTCTTACATTGTTGTAAGAATATAGTGCTAATTTGTTTGTTTGTTTGTTTGTTTGTTTGTTTGTTTTGAATTGGAGTCTCACTCTGTCGCCCAGACTGGAATGCAGTGGCACACTCATGGCCACCACAGCCTCAGTCTGCTGGGTTCAGGTGATCCTTCTGCCTCAGTCTTCCAAGTAACTGCAACTACAGGCGCAAGCCACCATACCCAGCTAATTTTTTGATTTATTGTAGAGATGAGGTCTTGCCAAGTTGCCCATGCTGGCCTCGAACCTGTGAGCTCAGGCAATCCTCTCATCTCGGCCTCCCAAAGTGCTGGGATTATAGGTGTGAGCCACCGTGCTAGCCTAAGAATATAGTATATAATACATATTATATACAAAATGTGTGTTAAACAACTGTTTATATTGTCAGTAGGTTTTCAGTTCGCAATAGACTTTTACCAGTTAAGTTTTTGGGAAATCAAAATTTATACATTAATATTTATTTATTTATTATTTTAAATTTTAAAGATGTGGGGTACAATTCAGCATTAGGTACATTAAAGGTCATTGTACAGGTGAAATTTGGACCTCCTCTTGAATCTCACTTTGTCTGATTTGAGATCAGGTAACCTTACTGGCATTATGTGCCACCCATACTCCCTCCCCTGGCAGTGCCCTGCTAGTGTCAATACCTTCGTTGAAGGGTGATGATAAATGTTCAGGATCCACTTAAAATATACATGAATTTTTGACTTTGCAGGGGGTTGGTTGCCCTAATCCATACATTGTTCAAGCATAATCTGTGAACTGAATTTTGTGTATATTTATATTCTCCTTTTTCTATTACATAAATATATTTTAGTATTAATTTTTATGTAAGACTACTTGCGTTAGAATGATGCATATTATTGACATTGCACATTTCTTTTTTTTATTTTAAAGATGTGGGGTACAATTCAGGATTAGGTATACAAGTGGTCATCATACAGGTAAAGTTTGGGCCTCCCTTTGGTCCCCACTTCACCAGGTTTGAGATCAGGTAACCTTACTGATGATATATACCCCTTACTGATGACATATAATGGCAGTTTCTGGCTACTGCCAATCCCTTTCTTATAGCATTATGGAAAATATATGAAAATAATAAATTTCTGAAAGTATAAAATAAAAATTTAAAGGCACTTATATCTAAAATTAAATATTTGAGGAGCAAATTGGTATAATACACTTTAAAAATCTTACACTTACTCCATGAATTATTAATATTTTGAATGTCATGACAAAACTTTAAAATATGAGAGAATGTTAAAAATAGAAAATTTACAGAAAAACATATTGAGTACTACATTTTATATCATATATCCCATTAAATATCCACTTAAGATAACATAAGATATACTAATATATCAATAACCTATATATATATAAAATTTCATTATTTATATATTTTAGGGAATTGGATTGATAAAATAAAATAAAATACCATACCCTGGAACAATTAGACTTTTTTTTTTTTTTTAACACTTTTGTAAAAGCTCCAAGATGCTGGCAGATTCATTTCTTGGTGAGGACCACTTTTCTGGCTCGTATACACTACCTTCTCACTGTGTATGCACATGGTCTTTTTCCTATGTGCACACCAAGTGAGGGAGGGAGGGAAGGAGAGAGAGAAAGTGAGAGAGAGACAGAAAGAGAGAGAGAGAGAGAGAAAAAAAAAACATTTTATCTTTTCTTTCTTTTCATATAAACTCTAATCATCACCCACAGAATCTCATCAAAACCTAAATATGTCCCAAAGGTCACATCGTCAAATATCATAACATTGAGAGTTAGTGTTTCTCCATATGAATTTTAGGAAGGATGCATTAAGTTTATAACAATGAATTAAGTTACAAAGAAATCCTCGATATGTTAAAAAATGCAAATTATATTTATCACAAAATAAAAACACACCAAATAACAATGAACAAACAAAATAAACAATTTTCAAATTTATAATTTGTGTTTGTAAAAATGATTAGTTCACAAAATTTTTCAAGACAGATCTATAATTATGCAAAAGTTTGTATCAAATATGAAAACAACAGAAAACAACATCTGTGTGTATCTGTGTCCTAATCTCTTAATCTCTTCTTATAAGGCAAATGGTCATAATAGATTAAGGTTCACTCACATGAATTTATTTTGTCTTAATTGCCTATTTAAAAGTTCTGTCTTCAAGTACAGTCACATTCTGAGGTCAAGACAGCAGCATATAATTTTGGGGGTACACAATCATTATATCAAGCAGTGAAGCCTGTAGATATCTTGGGTTTATGGAAAGTAAAGAAAAAGATAAGGTAACTGAGAGATGCTGAATATTTGCGGCTGTTGAAATCTTCAAAAACAGGAAGATAAGTAAATAAGGGGAGGAAGGGATGAGCCAAATGCTAGAGTTGTAAAAATCAGGAGTGGACAGATGGGAGTAAAAAGAAGGGGACCCGATGATATAGTCTCAAGGCAAGACTTCCAAAGCACCTGGGGACAAAAGAAGGAATGATTTGAGATTGGAAGGGTTTGTGGCAAAAATCCCATTTCCTGAGACTAAGGCCAAGGAGTGCTTAAAATGGGAACATGTGAGAGAAAGAGTCTCTACTTGAGAAGATTCTACTCAGAAGAATATATATTCATGTGACATCTATATTTTAGTAAAAGAAAGAAGGTTACTAAAACATTCATTACTACCATTTTCTAATAGAGGCCTGCTGTAATTGCTTCACGTGATTCAATTCCCAGCCCCATCCTAAAGACACTCATTTATACCACTCTACTATTTAATTAGTTTTTTTCCTACAATTTGTGATGTATTTATTTATTTCTTCTTTTTATTTGATTTGGTTTGTTTTCTACTACAAGAAGATAATTATTACAGTAGTGCAGATATTGTTTATGGTTTGCTTAGTACATGGACATATTCATGACCAAAGCACAGATAGAATTTAGTTTTCTATTTTTATTTTTTTTTAATTTAAAGATTGAGTAAACTGCCGTCATGAACCTCTCTCTAAGGGAACCTAGCTATCTCAATGAAGAAAGAAGATAAATTAGTTACAGGCTTTGTCAAGAAGCCTTGCAAATCTTTACCTCAGTAATTATCATTTTTAATCTGCAATGTTAGCATAACAATACTTGATTAAAATGATGATGACATATAAAATAATATAAATTAATTAATTCATGTATTCTAAAATGTAATTTGTGGCACTCATGATAAAGTTAATGTAGCAATGGTTGGAACTCAGAAGGAGTGTTCCATCAATCAGAAGATAACTTCCAGCAGAGAGATACTTTATGTTTAGTTTAAACAATTTTGTTTTAGTATGAGTCACATATTAAGATAGGTCAGTTGAAATTCTTATTTATATTAGTTTAATTCCACTTTCAAGTCTCAATGAGAAAACACCTCAATCATTAATTATTATCTTTGGCCAGAGAGATGCCATTGTTCTAACTTGCAAGATCATTTATTTCAGCATGAGCAGCCAAACTCTAAATGCTAAGTCTAAGGTGGAAAGTCAAGCCATTATGTGTTGATAAATATTTAGCAACAAACTACAGCAAAGATAAACCAAATTTGTATTTTTGTTCATTTTCATGATGGAAATATTATGGACATGGTTTATTTGAAGCTATAAATATGATATAATTGAATTTAGAGTTGGGTAGAGAAAATAAGTTGAGTATTACTACCAATGCTTTTAAAATTTATTTTCATTAATTTTAAGTTTATAAAATTTGCTTTTTACTTAGGTGTATATGTTATGGTCTGAATGTCTGTGTTGCCCCATCCCCCACACAGAGTTCATATGTTAAAATTTAATCACTAATAGGGTAGAATTAGGAAGTGGGGTTTTTGGGAAATTATCTTGGTCTCCTTTTTGTTGCTGCTATAACAGAATATATTAAAGTGAGTCATTTAAGAAGAACAGAAATGGATTTTTCACAATTATGGAGACTGGAAGTCCAAGCTCAAAGCCCCAGCATTTGGTGCCAGGTGAGGGTTCTTTCTTTACTTCTAAGAAGGTGATGGTGCCTTGAAGTTCATAGCCCCTGGAGAAGAGGAACTTTGTATTCTTACTTGGTAGAAGACTGAAGGGCACACATGGTCAATCCCCCAGTAAACCCTTTTACCTTTTTATAGCAGCTGTAAGCTAATTTGTGCATCCATGAGAGCAGAGTCTAAACATTTAAACACTTCCTATTAGGCCCCACCTCTCAACACTGTTGCATTTGGGATTAAGTTTCCAACAGGTGAATTTTGGAGGACACGAAAAAATTTAAACCACAGAAAAGATTATTAGGTTCACTCTCTTGATTAGAATTTTTGGTCGTATAAATAAATTCCAATGAGGGCATATTTGCCCTTACAATCATGTAAGGACACAGAAAGTGCTTTCTGCAAGGAAGAGGTTTCTATTCTTTCATCTTGGACTTCACCCAAACTAAATGGGTGAAATACCACCAAGTGTATGTTGTTTTGTTGTAGCTGCCTGAACGAACTGAGACAGTACGTTTAACAGCTGACTTGTGTAATTCCTAAAATTCTCTCTGAAGAACGACCATTATAGATCAGTTCCTGCTCATACCTGAGACCAGCCATGTGGCCTCCTGTTCTGGTTCTGCTGTCTCTCCAGCTATTATAGAGCAGGCTTGGAAGCAGGCTTTTTAGAAAATACCAACTTAATTTCTTGTTATTTCATTTTCTCCATAGTATAATTTCCTCTAGGACCTCAGGATTCAAAATCAAAAGTCAGAAAAATGTGTCTGCATAAAACTCCTAAATTTAGTCCTGTAGTACCAACCTGCCTTGACACAAATGAGCATGGAGGTGCCTCACACCCATTTTCTCTGTTTTCTGTCATGTTATTCATAAGGAATCTTGAGAGACTTACCTTGGTCAGTGTTTACTGACAGATTTTACACTCTGAAAATTGATTTTTATCACGATTCTGTTAATCTGGAAGCTGTTTATGAGAGAAAGAGAGTTATCTGGAGATTAGAGTTCTTTTGATATAGAGCTTTCCATTTGGATGTGTATTTTTTCAGCATTTATATACCATTATCCTGTTTACTAAAGAGAAAATAACCACTCTCTGGCATTGGTGTTAAATAATAAAAACACAACCAGAAAGTGAATAAATACAGCAGCTAAAGGTCAGAAAGAAACACATACCATAGGCATCTCAATTACTTTTTGTTGTTTGAGCAAATGGTAGATTTCTGTGCTAATTATATTATGCATCTGGACAGGCTAAGACCTTACTAATGTAAGGTAGACTTGCCAGCATGGAGAAAAATAAGGGCTTTCAAAAATGGAAATGAAAAGGCATCTCTCCAATGATCTTCAACTATGATAGAAAGAGAGGCTACTAAAATTGCAAGCTGCAGTAGAAATGCACAAAATAATCATTCTACTTTTATATAATCTATTTATAATTTACCCAGACTCCATTCTCTCTCATTCTCAAACATGTATCATTTTTAATACTCACTCTGAATAATTTCTCTCTTCTATTTACCTACTTGCTGATGAAAATTTTATTTAGAAAATACAGGTCCTATTTATTTTCTTAATAATTAACTTTGTTAATTTTTATTATTTTCTTTTTTGCTTACTAAATGGGGTTTATTTATTAAAAAATATCTTTAGTAATATGGCCTTTGCTATTTTCTATTAAAGTTGTGGAGTATGAGTGAGTATTTACTATATTAGTAAGTTGTATGCAGGTGAATTTTGGACTTCTAACTGATCCCCTCTCCCATTCAAAGTGGACCAGGTACCCAGTGTGTATTTTTTATTGTTTTCTAATTGAGAAATATATTGTGCTATAAATGGATAGTGAGATACCAAAATACAAAATTTTATTTTCAATAAAGATTTAGAAGAACTTTATGAACAGAAAACTAGTACCGATTAAAAGGTTAATTTAATTTAATTTTTTATTCCTTCAACTATTTCATCTCAAAACAAACAAGCAAACAAACAAGGGCTTTGCTTTCACTGATCATTGCATTCTGCTTCCAAGTATTATATTTGAGTGCTTAATTAAGAAGATGCATATGCATATTCATTTATTCACAAAGTCATATCAGTCAGATGTAATAAACTAGGTCACATCATAAAATGTATAGGAAAAAATAAATCAGTGGCTGGATCGGGATTAGGTGAGAGAGGAAAACAGCTGAACCTTACACACCTAGAATCAGAAAGCTAGTTAGGAACAAAACTCTGTTATAAAACAGAACATACAACATTAATGCAGCTGAGCTCTGTGTGCTTTATTGTTTCACTATCCAATCAACCATTCCAGCAAACTTCAGTTCCACTCTCAAGGAAAGTAATTTGATTGGTCTGTTTATTGAGCGTCATCCCTATTTGAGCACAGTCTCCCACAATCATATTTGGAAGCTTTCAGGATTACCTCAAAATTGCATATTAAAATGTCCAGTGGTATGCATTTTTTTAAAAATGATAGCTTGATCCTATAAAAATCTACTTTTTTCAATTTTGCAAGTTGCATAATAAATATTTACTTTGGTCCAAATACAACCTCTAAAATACACAAATAAGCTTTTAAAAACAGCATTTTAAAAAAAGAAGGCGGGGCGTGTTGGCTCAAGCCTGTAATCCCAGCACTTTGGGAGGACAGGTGAGAGGATTGCCTTAGCCCACGGGTTCGAGACCCACCTGGGCAACTTTGGGAGCCCTCATCTCTACAATAGAATCAAAAAATTAGCCAGATGTGGTAGTGTCTGCCTGTAGTTCTGGCTGCTTGAAAGGCTGAGGCAGAAGGACCGCCTGAGTGCCAGCAGGTCTATGCAGGGGTGGCCATGAGCATGCCACTGCACTCCAGCCTGGGCGACAGAGTGAGACTCCAACTCAAAAACAAAAAACAAAAAACAAAAGAAAAGAGTTATAGGGTAAATAATTTGTAAAATTCTGAATACTCAGAGTAAAAGACAAAATAATCTGAATACAACTGAAGAACAAGTTTTTATTTCTGAAAATGTTTATGTGGCCGTTGTTGATTTTCATTCCTGCCTTCCAACGCTGACTTTCCATGTTCTCTTGTTTGTATTTAATTGATAGCTGTCACTTTTTCCATGGTGATCAAAAACAAACCTCTTTTCCTAGTTATTAGAGTTCCTAAAACTGTCCATCAGCGTATAACATATGGATAATTAATTTAACAGGTGAAGTATTTTACATGCATCAGCACATTTTTACTCAAAATAGTCCCCTATAAGATAAATACTTAGATACATAAAAATCTTGAAAATATTCACATATAGTTTTTTCATTTATCAAGTGTTCTCTATTTCTGTGGATATGTTCTTATTCATACAGTGATATAACATATATGGGTAAATAAGTTTTCTCTTTAAATATTATTATTTAGAGAATTTATTTTAAAAATATTTAATGTTAAATAATGTGTGTTACATTTTCATACAGATCACCCAGTGCATTGGTTTCTTTGAAATAGCAACAGGGTACTTAATTTTACTTTAAATTATCATCATGAATCAAAATTATGGTAGAAAAATAACTCATCAAATTTGAATACATTAATTAACAACATTATTATGTCTAACTTAATAATCTGAGGATAAAATTTCTGGGAAGTTATGGGATATGTTGATTGATTGCAATTGATCTGAAATTATCTGTTCATTACCATACTACATGCTTGACAACTTAACAAGTCAACCCTCATAATGATAATGAAGCATACAACACTATACTGTACAGAAGATGTGGTTTGAAAAAATTCAAGGTGTTTAGTCATAAGATGCTAAAGCTTGATTATACTTTTGAATAAAGTTCAGAAATTTATATTCAACTGCTTAGTTTTGTTGTTGTTGTTGTTGTTTTGTTGTTTTTCTTTTGAGTTGGAATCTTACTCTGTCGCCCTGGCTGGAGTGCAGTGGCATGCTCCCGGTCACTGCAGCCTTGACCTGCTGGGCTCCAGCAATTCTTCCGCCTCAGCCTTCCAAGTAGCGAACTACAGGCGTGTGCTACCATGCCCTGCTAATTTTTGATTTATTGTAGAGACAGGTCTTGCCAAGTTGCCCGGGTGGGTCTCGAACCCTCAGGCTCAGGCAATCCACTTGAGTCTCCCATAGTGCCGGGATTACAGACTGAGCCACTGAGCCCAGCTGAAACTTAGTTTTTTTGATAAACCATAGTGTGAGTGTTTCTCTAAGGGCAAATATATTTATGATTTTCTAATATTTTATATACACATATATTTGAATATTTAATTAGCTTTTTGAATACAATGTGGTAGTATCTCACAATGTCTATGGGTAAGTTAACTTCTGAAAAAAATAAAGAATTTTACTGTAAATATTACAAATATAATCACAGTTAATAAACAGCTATTACTACTAATTTCTTAGGGTTCAATAATTTTTCAGATATTTGTTACATTTAGGGTATCCTCTACCTGCAATATATCAGTGTGATCAAAATTTTCAGAGCAAAATGTATTTTTTGAACATTATGAAATTTTTAGTTACTTTAGAAGCCTTACAATTTATGAAGACGTTCTCTGAATCTTGTTGTAACTAGCAATAATTTAATATAACAAAAACTGCAATAGGCTTTGTTGGAAGTGATATGTCTCATAGGTATGTCATGAAATATTTGTCACAATTCATTGCTGTACATTGCTCTTTATATTTCAATGTGTTGGTGGATGGATGATCAGGGAGGCATTAGAATATAATATACTATGAGTGAGTATTTTAAATTTCTCACTGTTCCTCCTTAAAAACAAAAATACATTTTTCCAATGGTTTTATTGTTCCAAACAAAATCTGCACAATCTCCTCTGTTTAAAGTCTTTCATGCCGGGCTCGGTGGCTCAGCCTGTAATCCCGTGCCTTTGGGAGGCTGAGGTGAGTGGATTGCCTGAGCCCACGGGTTCGAGATCCGCCTGGGCAGTGAGACCTCATCTCTACAATAAATCAAAAAATCAACCGGGCGTGGTAGCACGCGCTTGTAGTGTAGTTCCAGCTACGTGGAAGGCTGAGGCAGAAGGATCGCTGGAGCCCAGCAGGTTGAGGCTGCGGTCACCGGGAGCGGCCACTGCACTCCAGTCTGGGCGACAGAGTGAGACTCCAACTCAAAAAAAAAAGAGTCTTTCATTAGTTCTTTTTACATGGAATTAAGGTCACCCATAGTTGGACACTACTCATATTTTAGACTTATTCTTCACAACACTCATTCGGGAGATATATAGTTTGGTGCAGAATTTTATATGCATTTTTGTTCAGCTAACACTCTTTACTTTTAAGCACCAGGGGTGCCAAAAAATATATACATATTTTAAGCGATGTTATCTATGTATGACTTTTAGTTCACTATAATCAGAAGTGTCTGAATGCTGATGGTAACCACTTTGAACACCTCTTGTAACTGCAGAAGTCAAAAGTATATATTTAATATTAAAATTTTAATATAGTTTTTTTTCCCTTTCTTAAAATGTACACATTTTTAAGAAAGGAAAATGTTTACACTCTTGGCACCCTCTGTATTATAATGACAAAACACTCATGTACAAAATATGTATAACTTATCTTTATTACTTTATGTAAGGAATATTACATCTTACATTTATAAAATAACAGTAAAGATGACTGAAAAAACATGTTAATGTGTCAAATATTTTTATAATAATTAAACTGTGATTTTACCATATAAAGAACACAGATAATAAGTGTTCATCTATAACTAACTGCTTAACAGACACACTTCTCTTTTCACTTTTTCTTCCTATTATTCCATCAGGTAAATTTCAATAGTATATAGGGCTTCTGTTTTTTGAACTTACTTTTTTTTAATCTTCAATTTAGTCTCTTGTTTGAGATAAGGGAATGGAGATTGACGATTTTCTCTCAACATATGTATAGATCACAATGCCCTGAATTGTTGTTAGGAGAAAATCTTAATGTTCTAACCGTATTCTTTTATTTGAATGTATCTATCGTAGAATATTAAGATACAGTGTTTGTTTTTTTTTCCCTTTGCCTTCCTCTTTCTCTTCCTCTAGAAGAAAAAGACAAACATTACATGCTTCCCTTTGGTTGCTTGAAGAAAATGTTAAATTATTTTTTTCAGAGTAATTATCTCCACCTGATTCCTGCATTTTGGTCAGTTAGGGGAACATATATTTCAAATGGAAAGTGAAATAAATAACTTAATGTGTACAAACTTAAAGACTTCATCATCAGCAGATGAGCACTCCAAAACATTTAAAGAGAGTCCTTCAAATAGAATAAAATGGTAGCAGATAAAAACCTGGATCTACACAAATAATAAACAATTACTGTGAATGGATACATGGACAGCTATAGAGATAAGTGGAAGAATACTGTTGTATGAGACTTAACGTGTAAATTGAATGTATATTTTGACTACCTAAATATGTAAACTATAAACCTCAATGTAGCCACAGACTACAAAGAGCTATAGATAATAGGCTAGAAAAGATGAACTGAAATACTTAAGTAATATCCAAGTCGAAACAGATTTAAAAAGAAAAGAGAAAAAATAAACACAGGGAAGATGGACAAATAGAAAACAATACAGGTAAAATAGTAGATTCAAACTTTATTATATTGTAGTACAGTGGTTCCCAATCTTTCTTGGCATCAGGGACTGGTTTTGTGTAGGGAAACTTTTTCATGGACAGGTGAGGCAAGGATAGTTTTGGGATGCTTCAAGTGCATGACATTTATTGCACACTTTGTTTCTATTATTATTACATTATAATAATAATAGATATAGTTATGCAACTCACCATTAAAAAAAAAAGAGGCATGAACTGAAGTTGTAGATAAAATAATGGGCTGGCGCATGCACAGACTAAAATAAGTGTTGGAGTCTTGTCTTAAAACCTCTCACCAGATGTAGCTGTAGAATTGAAGTACATCAACTCACTGTCCACTCACTGAGAGGATTTCAATATGGGTCTGCAAGCAATTGATTTATTAGGTCTTCGCAGTCAAACCTCACTGCTGATGTTAATCTGTATTTGCAGTTGCTCCCCAGCCTCAACTCCATCTCAGATCATCAGGCATTAGATTCTCACAAGGAACACAGAGCCTAGATTCCTCACATGCGTATTTCATAATAAGGTCCACGCATCTGTGAGAATCTAAGACTGCTGCTAATCTGACAGGAGGGGGATCTCAGGATGCAATGTGAGCGATGGGAAGTGGCTATAAATACAGATTAAGTTTGGCTCCCCTTGCTAGCCTGTTGCTCACCTCCTGCTGTGCAGCCCAGATCCTAACAGGCCACAGACTGGTACAGGAATTGGAGACCCATGTTGTAGTAGGCAAAATAACTGCTTCCCAAAGATATCACTTTCTAATTCCCCAAACCAGTGAATATGCTAATTTTACATGACAATAAGAACATTGCAATATGGATATATGGATAAAATAACGATTTTAAGATAAGGAGATTATCCTAGATTATCCAGATGAGCCCAATGTAATTAAATACTTTATAAGAGAGTGAAAGAATTGTAATGTCAGAGAAGAAAATATAACGGAAATAGAGGGGGGTGTGTGTGTGTTTGTGTGTGTGTGTGTGTGTGCGTGTGTGTGTGTGTGAGAAAGAGAGAGAGAGAGAAAGCACGCACAAATGAGAGACACAACAGAATTAATACTTTCCTGATGAACTTGCAAAAGGAAGAAGGGATGATGAGTCAAGTAATCAAGGTGGTCTTTCTCTAGAAGCTGGAAGCAGAGGGAACATTGCCCTAGAGTCTCCAGAAATAATGCAGCACCGTCAATATCTTCTGACTTTCTGACTGTGGGATGATAAATTTGTCTTGTTTGAAATCATTAAATTTGCAGTAATTTGTTATAATGGCAATAGAAAATCAATTCCCATGTCTGCTATCACAATAATGTAAATAGTCTGAACATCTCAATTTAATTGAGGCATAATTTTTCAGATTGGGTACAAATCATGACCCAGCATACATTTGCTCCCAGTTTAATATATGACACAAATTGGTTAAAACAAAGTGATAAAAAAAATCATATAATAACACTAAAAAAGACAGAGCTGGAATGACTATATGAAGATAAAACCGTTTTTAGAACAAGTAAGATTGTCAGAAAAAAAATGCCATTTCATAACGATAACAGGGTCAATTGAAAATAGGGAATACTACTTATAAATATTTATCAAACTAATAACAAATTTAAAACTAATCAAGCAAAAGATACAAAGATAAAGAGAAAGACACAAGTCTAAAAGTATAATCAAGATTTTAAACATGTCTTATAAATAGAAAATGTGAACAATATTACCAAACAACTCAACCTAACTGATATTTATGCAATACTTCACTTAAGGATAGCAGAAAAGTACTCTTTTTAAGTGTAGGAGCAATATTTAAAATGCAGATCACTTAAAAAGAGTGCTTTGTATGACATAAAACAAGTCTCAGCAAGTTTAAAAGTGTTAAAGTCACATCCAGTATGTTCTCCAGTGACAATGAAACCCAATTTAAATCAATAACAGAGCGATAGCTGGAAAATCTTCAAATAAGTTGGAAACTTAATAGCACTTCTAAATAACACAAAGGTTCAAGGAAAAAAGTCAAACGGGATATTAAAATGACTTTTGAACTGAATGAAAATTAAAATTCAACATATCCAAATTCATGAGAAGTAAGACAACACAGAACTTAGAGGAAGATTTATGGCACCAAACAGTGGGGCACAGGGCGAGGAAAGGTGCAGAGCAAGATGAAAGCTCTTAAATTGTTGAACTCCATTTACAGACCGAGAACCTTGAAAAATGAGGTAAAACTAATCTCAAAGTAGAGAGAATAAAAAAAAACTAATAAAGAAAGCAGAAATTAATAAAATATGAACCAGAGGCAAAAAGGAGAGAAAACCAAGAAAATCAAATAATTAAATTTTGTTTCTTACCTGCTTAGGTCACGAAGCAGAAGGAGAAGGGGAAGTGGGAGGAGGAGGAAGGACAGGAAAAGGAAGAGGTCTTACAAAGCAGACAAGATCTTGTATGTCTCATTCACTTAATCATGGCCACATCGGAATCATATAAAGCACATGAGAGAAACTCAGTAAGTATTTGGTGAAGAAATGAATTACTACTTACTTGAATATTTCCTTGTAAGAGTATCTTTTTTCCCTTGATTAAATAGTATGAGTTTTGTTTTGTTTTGAGTCAGTGTCTTACTCGTCACCCAAGCTGGAGTGCAGTGTCACACTCAGGGCCACCACAGCCTCAACCTGCAGGGTCTAGGCTATCCTTCTGCCCCAGCCTTCCAAGACGCTGAAACTACAGATGTGCGCCACTACACCCGGTTTATTTTACAATTTATTGTAGAGACGAGATCTTGCCATGTTGCTCAGGCTGGTCACAACCCCCTGAGCTCAGGCAATCCTCTCTCCTTGGCTTCCCAAAGTGCTGGGATTACAGGCTTGAACCGCCACGCCCGGCCTTTCCCTTCTTTTTTTTTTTTTTAGTTGGAGTCTCACTGTTGCCCAGACTGGAGTGCAGTGGCACAGTCTTGACACACTGCATCCTCAATCTTCTGGGCTCACAAAATCCTCCTGTTGCAGCTTCCCAAGTAGTTAGGATTGCAGGCTCACACCACCACTCCCAGCTAATTTTGTTTGTTTTAGAGATGGGGTTTTGTTACATTATCCAGGCTGTTCTTGAACTCATACTTCAAGTGATACTCTTGACTCAGCTTCCCAAAATGCTGGGATTACAAGCATGAGCCAATGCACTCAGGTATACAATATTTTAAAAATAAAAAAAATATATATTTTTTAATTTAAAAAGGCTACTTTTCATTAATTTATAAATATTTTGTTTCTAAATAGGTAAATTTATTTAAGATATTTAAATTTTCTCTCTAATAATATACGTTTAAGATATTGTTTTTCCAAATCAACATATTTCCACCATATTTGCTGTTACATGGACAAAACCTAAATTTAGTCAAACAAATACATAATTTAATGAAATATTATCTTTAAAAGTGTCTTTAGTAATTTAGTATATTAGTTAATCCTTAACTACAAAAATGTATCATAGTCATTCTATGATATCATAGTAATTCTATCAAGAAAATAGCCTAATATTTTATCTGTAGAGAAACATCTACAAAAATGTCTGCTTTTAAAAGTGCTTACACTGTGAAAATAAGCAGAAAAAAGTACACAGAAATTAAGATGATAACAGGTGCATAATTTTGTTAATTATTGCACACCTCTTTTAATTATAACACAATCACACGTCAGCCTGGTCTTTTCTGAAAATACTTGGCAAAATATGAAAATATTTTTTCTTGAGCAACATATTTTCCCACTAGGTGGCAGTAGACCCTTTACTCGTCATTGAAATTTATTCAGCATTTAAGACAATTTCAATGTATCCATTTAAATTGTGACAACTCACATGAATCACATTGTCTGCAGTGCTTCTCTGTTTTATTTCTTACCCTTCAATATTCTACAATATATTTGATCTTTTTCATTTCATATTTCCAGAAGACTATTAAAGACACTTGAACTAAATATATTCATGATGGTTTTCATTCAGGTTTATTATTATTAAGAGAATATGAATTTTACTGAGTTTTAAAAAATATCTTGAGAGCAGTCTATTGCCCCAGATTGAAACAACATCACTTTGTAGCAGTGGATTATTTTGATAGTTCAGTTATAATTTAGAGACTTAGCATCACTACAAAAATAATTGCTCTTTTCTAAATGCTACTTGATGAGAAGGATCAACATTTCAGTCCTCTCAAGAGGCAGAAAACACAATGTAAGATAATGTATTTTTCAATTAAGAATGGCAAAGAATTTTACAAGAATATTGGAGAGTTATTAATCTTTTCCCCTTTAAAAAAAACCAGTGTTTATATTTATTCTAAAGAAGTCCTGAAAACACCTATGTAATATTGTTGTTATTTTTAATATTTAACAACATAAATTTTATGCAATATATTTGGAAATGAGATACATTTCTACATATTTACTTATTGCATCAAATTAAACATACTTAATATAAAGTATTAACAAATTATTAGGGGATTAAGCCTTTCAGATACTACTGGTGAATGTATAAACTAGGATAAACAATCTATAGGATATTTGGGCAATATGTTTGTATTTTGAAAAGATAAATGAGCAATGAATATATATTTCCAAGGAAATACTCAGAAAGTATGAGCAAATTTGTCATAAAGAAGTCCAGTCCAATTAATAAACAATAATTTTTAATTGACAAATAAAACTGTATGCTTACTATGTACAGCATACAGTTTTAAAATATGAATATTGATTATTATAATCCAATAATTCTTTTAAAATATAATTTATATTACAAATGTAATAACTGGGTTGGCATTTTTGAGAAAATATTTACCTTCAGATTATCTAAAATAATATAATGTTTAACTAAACTTAGACATTCTAAAAGGGGTTTTTAAGGAAACAAAAATTAATTTGATATCTAGAATACTTAGTAGATACAGTCTGAATACAGAATGAGAAGTCATATATTGTATCATATCATCAATAAAATACATTATTAGAAACGTAAGGAGTAAATGTTTAAAATACTAACCTGTGACTACAAATCTGATGTTTATCTAATTAATCTTTATAATGTCTGTAACAAACTAGGTAACCTCAAACCAGAAGTCGATTTTTAGATGCCTAGAAATCTGTTTTGTCTCTCTTTTTGGCAATATGAATAGCAAACATTAACTAAGCTCCTTTTAGTTAGAGAATACTGGACTTAACAAATATTATGTGTTTTGCAATACAAGAATCTCAAATTATAAACATTACTTCATCATCTCCAGAAGATATGGGAGGGACTGCAAGCAGGGATGGAGCTTTATTTAACAATTTTCAGGGTGAGAAGACAATGAAATGGAAAGGCTAAAGGAAGATCATTATTCTCACTATTTTTTTCAGAAGAGTCCTCTTTTTCCTTATCAACTTTTGCTTCTGATTACATTTGAAGTATATCCACCAACTAATGTTTATCAAGGAAAATTCTTGAGTATGAGACCAATTTCATGTTATTTTTTTCTTTTGTTAATTTTTAATAACCTATTTAATCTACCATTTATGAATGCTCACTTCAAAAATAATATATTTCACACCACTTTTCCTATATAGATGCTCTTTTCTTAAAGTGAGGCTATTTATTTCTACTCTTTACAACTATAGTCTTAGTTTCAGTTTTCATAGTGTTATTCTTTGATACCAATAATCTTAACAGCTACATGATTATCCATTTTTATTAAGTAAGATTGAGCATTGAGCAGTCAGTCATTATATCAAAGACTTCACATTATCTTACAATATACATTTTGTCTATTTTTTATTAGAGTAATTTGGATATTGTTGCTTTTAAAGCTTAGTATGACATTTTTCTACATAAAATTTTGTAATCTTTCTAAACCACATTTCAGCTGATACAATTTTCCAAGGTGTAGAGGCTCTAAGTGAATAGAAAGTAGCAATTAGCAAAAGTAGTAATCCATTTTTTAACCGTGTATGTCAGCTAAGTAATTCTGCTTGATTGAATGTCTCTTCAGTTGAATATGGTTTAATGATTCATGTGCCTCATTTTGAGCCAAATCTGTTTCAGATTTATTGAATTTTTATTTTTGACAAAAGATTTTCTGTTTAATATATATATATATATATATATATATATATATATATACACACATATATATATACATATTGCACATCACAAGCAGATATATCTTAAACAAATCTCATATATTTAACAAGTACCCATTTCTTTCTCTTTTTTAAGAAAGCGGGATTTATTAAGAGGACAGAAAAGCTCCCACAGTGGGAGGGGGAACAAGGGGGTTGTCCACATGTACCCACTTCTTTTTTTTTTTTTAACTTTAAATTTTTTTTTAATTTAAAAATTGTGGGGTACATTTCAGGGTTAGGTATACAAATATTCACTGTGCAGGTACCCTTGTTGATGAGGTGTGCTCCACTTCCCCAGGCAGATTTCCACTACTGTCAATTCCACCTCCCCTCCCCTCCTCCCCTTTGCAGTTTCCGCTACAGTCAATCCTTTCCTTGTAGTATTGCAGTGGTTATTCAGGATCTACTTATTAGTGAGAACATGTGATACCTAGTTCTTTGTTTCTGTGAAAAATCATTCAGTATTATAGATTCTAATTTCATCCAGGTTGCTGAGAAGTTCATGATTTTGTTCTTCCTTATGGCTGCATAATATTCCATTGTGCATATGTACCACATTTTAAAAAAATTATTATTCAGTCTTCTTTTCATGGGCAGCATGGCTGGTTCCATGCTCTTGCTATTGTGAACAATGCTACAATAAACATATGTGTGCAGGTATCTTTTTCATAGAGTGATTTGAGTTCTTCCAGGTATATTCCCAGTAGAACGATTGTGGGGTCATATGGAAGGTCAATTTTTAGAACTTTTAGGAATTGCCAAACTGTTTTCCACAGAGGTTGTACTAATTTGCACATCCACCAACAGTGTAGAAGTGTTCTCTTTTCGCCACATCCTCTCCAGTATCTGTTATTTTTTGAGTTATTGATGATGGCCGTTCTGACTGGAGTTAGGTGGTATCTCAGTGTAGTTTTAATGTGCATCTCCTTGTTGACTAGTGAGGCTGAACATTTTTTCATGTATCTGTTGGCTGCTCGTATGTCTTCTTTCGAGATCTGTCTACTCATATCTTTTGCCCACTTTGTAATGGGGCTATTTGTTTTTTTTTTTTTCTTTTCAGCATGTTGGAGCTCCTTGTAGATCCTAGATGTAAGGTCTTTTTCAGACATGGAGTTGGCAAATATTTTTTCTCAGTCTGTGAGCTGTCTCCTTGCTCTCTTGATGGTTTCTTTGGCTTTGCAGAAGCTTGTCAGTTTAATGAGCTCTCACTTGTCTATCTTATTTCTTATGGTATGAGCACTTAGGGTTTTGACCAGGAATTGGTTGCCAGTTCCAATTTCCATAAGAGTGTCTCCTGCATTTTCTAAGGTTCTTATAATTTGAGGTTTTACTTTTAGAGTTGATTTTGGGGTATGGATAAGGGTCCTGTTTCAATCTTCTGCATGTGGGGAGCCAGTTTTCCCAGCATCATTTACCGAATAGGTCTCGTCTCCCCAATGGTTGTTACTGGAGGCTTTGTCGAAGATGAGCTGGTTCAGAAATTGAGGTTTTGCTTCTGGAATCTCAATTCTATTCCATTGGTCTATATGCCTCTTCTTGTACAAATACCAGTCTGTTTTGATTACTGTAGCTTTACAATAAAGTTTAAAGTGTGATACCTCCTGCTTTGTTTTTTTTAATTTTTATTTATTTATTTTTTTGCTAAGGATTGTTTTGGCTATTCGTGATCATATATGTTTCCATATGAATTCCTGTATTGTTTCTAGGTCTGAGAAGAATGTTGCTGGTAATTTGATAGGTATTGTGTTAAATCTGTAGATCACCTTAGGTAGAATGGACATCTTAATGATATTGATTCTTCCAGTCCATGAGCATGGAATATTTTTCCACTTGCTTGCGTCATCTTTGATTTCTTTTAGAAGTGTTTTGTAGTTTTCATTGTAAAGGTCTGATTAGGAAGATACCAAGTTATTTCATTTTTTTGTGTGTGTGGTGATTGTGAATGACATTGTGCTTTTTATTTGGGTTTTTGTTTGTTTACTATTGGTGTATAGAAATGTAATTGCCTTTTGCACATTTATTTTATATCCTGAGACTTTGCCAAAGTCCTTTATCCATGCAAGGAGGTTTTTCACAGATTCTCCTGGGTTTTCAAGGTACAGAATCATGTCATCTGCAAAGAGAGACAATTGGACTCCCTCTTTTCCTATTTGTATACCCCTGATCGTCTTCTCTTTTCTGATTGCTCTAGCAGGACTTCCAGAACTATGTTGAACAGGAGAGGTGAAAGTGGGCATCCTTGTCTTGTTCCAGTTTTCAGGGGAAATGGTTCCAATTTCTGCCTGTTTAGTGGTATGCTGGTGTGGGTTTCTCGTAGATGGCTCTTATTATTTTGAGGTATGTTCCATCTGTGCCTAGATACTTGAAGGTTGTTAACAAAAAGGGATGCTGGATTTTATCAAAAGCGTTTTCTGCATCTAATTATGTAATCATGTGGATTTTGTTTCTACATCTGTTGATTATTTAATTACATTTATGATCTTACTAATGTTGAACCAGTCCTGCATCTGGGGATGAAGACTACTTGGCAATGGTGGGTGATTTTTGAGCTGTGCTGTTGAATCTGGTTTACTAGGATCTTGTTGAGAATTTCAGCATCTGTGTTAATCAGGGATATTGATCTGTAGTTTTCTTTCTTTGTTGGGTCTTTACCTGACTTCGGTATCAATGTGATGTTAACTTCATAAAATGACTTGGTTGGAGTTCCATCTTTCTCAATCGCCTGGAATTCTTTCAACAGGATTGGTATGAGTTCCTCCTTGTATGTCTTGTAGAATTCTGCTGGAAAGCCATCTGGTCCAAGGCTTTTTTTTTTTT
>NW_007260024.1:115811-145808 GCF_000164805.1 Carlito syrichta | reverse complement strand
TTTTTTTTTTTTTTTTTTTGATAGGTAGTTTTCTTATGACACAGTCGATTTCCTTGATTATTATTGTCTACTTAGGGTCTCAATTTCTTCCTGTTTCAACCTAGAGAGGTTGTGTGATGTCAGAAAGTCCTCCATTGCCTTTAGGTTTTCAAGTTTGTTTCCATACAAGTGTACGTAGTCTCTGATAAACTTTTGTATTTCTTCAGGATCAGATGTGACTTCATCTTTTGTGTTTCTGATTGTTTTTATTTGGGCTTTTTCTCTCTTTTTCTTGGTCATTCTAGCTAGGGGACCATCAATCCTGTTTATCCTTTTTAAGAACCAGCTTTTTTTTTTTTTTTTTTTGCATTATCTTTTTTCTTCTATGTCTTGGATTTGAGTTTTTATTTTGGTGATCTGGATTCTTCTGCTGAGGTTAGGGTTTTGATGGTCTTACTTTTCCAGCTTCCTTAGGTGGCTTGTTAGGCTGCTAACGTGTGATTTTTCCATTTTCTCATGTGCAGTTGTAGAGATGTGAATTCCCCCCTTACTACTGTTTTCATGGCATCCCAGAGATTTTGGTAAGATGTTTCTTCATTTTCATTTGTTTCCAGGTATCTTTTAATCTGGGTTTTGATTTCCATGGTGACCTAGGAGTTGCTTAGCATCATGCTGGTTAGTGTCCATGTCTTTGTGGGTTTTGGGAGAACTTTGTTGCTGTTGATATTTATTTATATTTCACTGTGGTCTGAGAAGGTACATGGCAAAATTTCAATCTTATGAAATTTGTTTATCCTTGATTTATGGACAAGGATGTGGTCAATCTTAGAGTATTTTCCATGTAGTGATGAGTAGAATGTATATTCTGTGGTCATTATGTGGAGTGTTCTCTAGGTATCAATTAAGTCCATTTGGTCAAGAGTCACATTGAGCTTCCGGATCTCCTTGTTGATTTTTGTCCTGATGATCTGTCTAGGGTTGTGAGTGGGGTGTTAAAATCCCCAGCTATTATAGTGTTAGAGTCAATATCTTTTTTAAAGTTTGCCTAGTAGCTGCTTTATGAAAGTTGGTGCTCCTATGTTGGGTGCATATATGTTTTGGATGGATATTTCTTGTTGATGGATTGAACTTTTTATCATTATGCAGTGACCATCTGTATCTTTTTAAATTTTTGATAGCTTAAAGAGTATTTTGTCTGATATTAAAATCACAACTTCAGCTTTCTCTTTTGTTGTGTTCACCTGAAATTTTGTTTCCCATCCTCTTACTGTGAGTCTGTGAGTATCTTTTCTGGTGAGATGAGTCTCTTGGAGGCAAGATGTTGTTGTGTAATTATAGTTTATCCATTTTGCCATTCTATGTGTTTTCAGTGGTGCATTTAGTTCATTCACATTCAGGCTAATTATTGAAATGTGAGAGTTTATCTTTGTCATAGGTTCTTATAGAGTTGATGTTGTTCCCATTCAATATCTTTCTTTTGATTTTTGTGTTGATTCATATGTGTTTTCAATCTTTATCCTGCACTCTTTTGAAGAATATTGGTGTTCTTTTTTCCTTTTCTTCTGTGTTTAATACTTTCTTAAGTGTTTCTTGTAGAGGTTGTCTAGAGGCAGTGTAAGATATTAAGGAATGAATGTCTGGGAAAGATTTTACTTCTCCATCACTGATGAAGCTCATTTTAGTTGGGTAGGTTATTCTTGGTTAAAATTGTTTATCTTTGAGAACTTTGAAGATTGGGCTCCATGCTCTCTTAGCCTGAAGTGTTTCTGTAGATCAATCTGCTGCTATTATTATTGGTCTTCCCTTTTTCTCTTGCTGCCTTTAGTAATTTTTTCTTTTATACCTACTTTATTTAAGCGGATCTTTATGTATCTGGGAGTTGGTCTTTTCATTTGTTGTCTTGCACGGATTCTCTGGATCTCTTATGTTTGAATTTCGCATCATTGATGAGATGAGGGGAGTGTTCTTGAATAATTTCATGAAATGTTTGTCCCAGGGTGGTCTCTGTTTCTCTTTCTGTCTCAGGAAGTTCAATTACTCTTAGTTTCAGTCTCTTGAAATAATTGCTCATATCTTGAAAGTTTTGTTCTGTCTTTTTAAGCTTCTTTTCTATGTTTTGGACAATTTGGTTTAGTTCTATATTTTGATCCTCAAACTCTGAGATTCTTTCTTCTGCTTGACTAATTCTGCTTTCCATGCTTATTAGTTTGTTATTTATTTCAATCACAGTATTCTTTACTGATGTTATCTCAATTATCAACTCCTTCCTATTTTTCTCTTGTCTCTCCTCAATTCCTTTTATTCTCTCTATTAATGTCTTGATGTCTGGGTTTGTGGTATGTGACAGTCATTCTGGGGATTCTTCATTGTTTGTGTTATGAAGTCTGGTTTCTCAGTGTCTGACCTCCCAGGGGTCTGTGTGAGATCTATATTCTTCTTTTGGTTTTTCTTCATTTTTGCAGATTTTTCTCCCCACTTTTTTTCTCTTCTTTAATTTTGTTGTTCAGGGATGTCAGGGTTGCTTTTACTTCTGTTTGCTCAATGTCCTATTCTTCCTTATGTGAATACTCTATCTTTGTTAAATTCTGAGACTGGTCAGTGGGTTGGGGGATATATTTTTTTTTGCAGTTTTGAGATTTAATTGAGGAGGGAGCTGATTAAAAGTCTGTCTGAAGATTCCAATATCCACAGGTGTATGGGTATCCTGGAATCCCCTTCCCATTACCTTGTGATCTGTCCATGCAGTGGGGGTGCAAGTTTGCTTCCTGAAAGCAAAATGAGGTAAGAAAAAGGAAAATAATGTAATAGAGAAGGCAGGGAAAAGGAAGGTAGAGAGAGAGAAGAATAAATGGGATATCAGATAAATGTACCAACTAACAAATGAAAATGACACAAAGACAGAGAAGAGTAAAACAAAAACTAAAACATACAGACAATCATACAAACACACAAGTCAACCAACCTCCCTATTTGCTTACAATTCCCGTATACAAACAGGAGGTCTAGCGAAGAAAAGGAGAAATCATTAAAACAGAAACAGGGAAAGTATGAAAACATTACCAAAAATAGACAAATCAAGCTTGGTCTGAGATCGTTCCTGTGAGCCCAACGTTCTTTCAGCTCTGATCTCTAGCTCTCATTGCAGGCTAGTATGGTTGCTCACAGCTAGGGTCAGATCTGTGTTCAGTCAGCTTGCTGTCTGTCAGGTCTGCCACTCAGATCCAACCTGTCTGTGCCTGATCTAGTTTGGGGGAGGGGTTTCTGTCGCTCCCCATTTGATATGATTATCGTAGGTCCCAATTTGGAGGCAGAGCTGTGTGGAGGGAGCTGGGTGGGCTATCCTTTCTCTGCCTGATCCTGGGACAGAGAAAATGACTGTGGTGGGTGCCTCTTTACTGGGCATGGGCCTCCTCCCTTACCCTCCTGGATTCTCTCTCTCCACTAATTGGAATCTGGACTCCAGTTGATCTCCAGTCCTGCCATGGAGTGCTACATGTACCCATTTCTAAGCAATATTTTTACAAACTAAATGCTCTTTGGATGGCAGTTTCATCTAAGTATCTTAATGATAAACTTGTAAGTAGTTGATTCCAATTTATGAGATATTAACTTAATATTTATATTACATCCTGACAATAGTGTAATTTTAAAGACCTTTTGATAATAGAAAAGTTTTTATATACCATGCAATTTGTATTCAACATTATTTTTGTTATATATCTTTAGAAACCAGATTTTCTGATATCTCTCAATACAATCCCTTGCCATGGAAAGGTGGTTCTCAAAGTGTGGTGCCTAAACCTAAAAATAAAAATTATCAAGCCCCAAGCCCTTTACTGAATTACTCAGAAACTTTGGCAATGGAATGCAACCATCCATATTTTAGCAACCCCTTCAGGCAATTCTGATACACATTACAATCTGAGACTAAAAAAAAAAAAGTTGTGAATACTGTTTAATTATTATATTGTAAACCTATACCTTATGCAATATCCATGTCAGTTGTTCATTTGAAATTATTAACCGACAGTTTGTAATGTCTAGTATAAGCACGAAATGCTCAATTGTAGATATTACTGCATGGTATCTCAACATACTTCCTCTTTCAGAATACACGTACTAGATGCACATAATAGGTACATATATTTAAGTTTTAATTTTTTACCAAAATGAGTAAACATCCGGAGATTTCATAGAAAGCCTTTCTAGATTACACTAAAACTTCATAGACACATCCACTTCTCTGAGTAATAGCAGTAGCCTTCTGATAATAAGGATTTATGAGGTTGATCTTGACAGGACAGCCTGATAACCTCACTTCCAATAGAACTTTTTGTGACAATCACAATGTATCTTTAAGGACATCATTGACTTTCAGAAATAAATGTCACCTACAGTCTTACCAGTGTTCTTTTCCAAACATCCTCCGTTCTTACTGTTTAATAGTCTGCCTTCCATCAATGTCAGTTTACTTATAGCTTTCATTAAGTCTTCCTCAAACTGTTTAACTTGTGTTTCCAAAGGTATCGGATTGTCCCTTCCACAATACATTACCTCTCCCCTGCCTGGTTGTGTTTCCAAAACTGTTAAGCCCCCTTTGAAATTCATGGTCACTTATCTAGAGAAACAACATGATAGCATGTCTTGTTTTAGTCCTATGAACCTACTCTATTTGACTCCTCTTAAGATTTATAGCACACTGAACTCTAGATAATTACCTAGTTTTTAAAGTGGAAGCTATGGCGATAGACAATTAGTTATTGTCCATGTAATGATTTTATTAGTTAAAAGAACAATATTTAACTTTTATCAGTCTTAAGATTTCCACTTGTGAAATTAGAGTGTTTACAATAATTATCCCTTGGGCATAATTTTATATATCTGAAGACAGCTCTGCCAAAACTATTGAAAGTGATTCTCTTTCTTTATCTTCTTCTCTCAAAATAACAACCAGTAAATAATTCAGCAATAAATCAGATCACTCTATTTTTTAAATCAGCTGAAGGAAGCCAGATTACTGTTTCGTAAACCATTAATTTGGTTGAATTCTACACAATTCTTTCCTCCCCTTCATGTGTACAGAAGGTCAAGGGAGCTTTTTTAGTTGCAAGAAAGAGATCTAACAATATCTGTTTCTTTAAATTCAAAGATATGTGCTACTATTCAAAATTTAGGATGACCTTTTGACTGAAAAAATACACACACAGAATTTATTTAGCAGTCACTATTATAGTATGTCATGAAGCACTATAGTAAAAAAGTTTCAAAAACAAAGTCTACAAAATCCTTTCTTTATATAAATAAAGGCATAAACATAGCAATACCAAAGGAAAGGTGATAAGAGCTATAAAGAATTAGAGTGTACAAAGAATTGAGAAAAAATGTGTAAACATACAAAAGCAAATATGCCAGCTTCCTTCCATAACATCTTGGTAGAGACTAGAGTCTAGAACTTGAAACTGTAGCTGAAACATTCTGAAAGTATTTTGAACCACCTTATAGGTTCACATGTCCTTCCTGAATATGTTGAATTTCCAGAGCAGTGTAAGGTAGTACAGATGACAAAATTTTAAGTGACGTCTAAAGTTACAGTAAGTGGATGCAAATTTCATACACCATTCTATATTACTGAGGTAGGGAAGGGCACTGTTATTTATGAGGATAGCAATCAGAGCATTTTTTTTGCAACAGAAAACTATTTTATCTGACTTTCTTTGAAGCAAGATAGAGTAGGATAAAATTTATGAGAAATATAATTTATAATTATTTGGAAATAAAGGAATAAATATTAAGAAGAATACACATTTATTCACCAGGTAGTAGAGGAAATGTTTGTTTTTATCTCTTCAAATGCTAGACCTTATTTTCCTTATCAAATAAAATTACATTACATTATACTGGACACTTTTCACATAGAGTGGTAATAGGAAGGGGGTGTGAGTGTAACATTCAATATAACCACTTTTTTTGGGTCATATTTTGGAAGTATTATTGAAAATACCTTGGACTTTTGACTACAGAGAGAAATACTTTTCAGAGATATTAGAATACAATTTTATGTATCTATAAGTGTATCACACTTTCAAAATAAACAAGAAAATTCTTCATAGTATAATGATGCATTAAGTAGATAAGTTGAATTTCAACAAGATGTCTGCCTGAGGTTTTACAATTTTATCTATTCCAATTTGGTAGCTGATTTGAAACATTAGGTACAAGGAAAATATAAACTTTAAAATATCAAATATAATAGCAGAATAATGGTCCTCCAATGATGTTCATATCCTAATCTCCAGAACTTGTGAACATGTTTATATATGGCGGAAAGGACTATGAATATGTAAATAAGATAAGGACTTTGAGATAGACTATGTTGAATTGTGTGTGGGGGTCCAATATAATCAACTCCTTTTAAGGAAAAGGTTGGAGATACAACAAGAAAAAAGATCATGAGGAGAAGTATGCACACCAGTATGACAGTAAAGTTCTCATATAACCCAGATTAATTAATAAAATATTGATTCTTATTAGACTGCAAACCAACCTTGGTTTTGTAAATTTTAGTTTTTAGAACAACCATTAAAATTTAAAATTAAAATGTGAAAAAATAATAAAAACAAAATAGACACATTTAAAAGGGTAATAAAATATGTACAAATAACCTCTCAAAAATAAAATGAGAATTAAAAACTAGAGAAACGAAACAAAATAACAAATAATAGTATGATAGACATAAATTCAAGCATAAAGATGATGCTACTAAATTTAAATTGTTTTGATACTACTAATAAAAGATTGCAATTAGCAGAATAATACAAAATTACACAATAGTCTACTAGAAAATTAATTCAAAAAATAAAATGTATAAATTAAAATGAAAGAATTGAAGGTATAGCATACAAAACCCATTTTTAGACATAGCAAAGAGTGGTAGTATTAATATCAAAGTAGACTTTAGGCAAGGAAAAGTATTAGGAATACAGAAACATTCGATAATGGTAAAATGGTTTATCTACAAAAAATATCTAACAATCTTAAATAGATAATAGAGTGTCTCACATTACATGAAGAAAAACTGGTAGAACTGAAAAGTCATAGAAAAATCCACAATTTTGGAAATAACTAGTGGATAGGAAATCAGTGAGGAGGCAACTGAACAACTTTGTCAAACTAGTTAAAATTGATATATAGAGCACTTTTTCTAACAGTATACACATGAAACATCCAAAATGAACCATACTGTTAGTTGTAAGTAAATAAAAACATGCATGAATATACACATACGTACTACATAGATATGTACATGAATACATAAGCAAGGAAAAAAGTTATTTTTAAAATAAATCTTAATGTTAAAAGACTTAAAATCAAGACTTTTCGTCAAAAATGTACTCTGAACATTAATCTAGAAATTAACACAAGAAAGATAACAGAAAAATCTGAAAGCCCTTGGAAACAAAACATTAGTTTCCTATATAATCTAAAAAAAATGTAAAGAGAAAATATGAAGTTTCAAGAGAAATTATAAATTTTTTTCAACTGACGAAAAATGAAAATGAGTCACACTGAGGTTTTCGTGATGCAATTGCAGTGGTTCTTGAAGAAGAATACATACTATTGAATGTGTTCCTTAGACGAGAAGAAGGTAAGCCCCTCGGGTCGCCTCCTGTTCTGGGAGCTTTTCTGTCCTCTCAATAAATTCTACTTTAAAAAAAGGTGGGGTGGGGAAGAGAGGTCCTAAATCAATAACCTAAACTTCTACTCAAAGACACTAAAAGCAACAACAAACAAACAAACAAAAAACAAACAAAAAGAAGACTAAAACAAGCAGAAATTTTGCAGAGGAAAAAATAAATATAGGAGTAGAAATCAATGAAATGTAGATCTGGAAATTGATAGACAAATCAATCAAACTAAAACTAAAACTTGAAATGATCAGTACAATTAGCAAACTCTAGCAATAGTGACAAGAATAAAAAAGTGACACACAAATTGACAATATCAAAAGAAGCCAAATACATGAGTACATATCCCACTAGTAATACAAAGATAACAAAGGATGCTATAACTACACACCTAAATATGACAGTTTCCATGAAATAGACCAATTACTAAAACAACCACACTGTCAAAATCACAGTCAAAAGTTACCCAAGATGGAAGACTTAACTTGTATGTACCTAAACTTAATACAAACAAACACACAACTTGAGTGTATCGTTTTAAGTTTTCTAACAATAAAATTTCTAGTCTCTACTGGTTTCATGATGAGTAATATCTATTTAGATAGTCTTTTTAAATAGACCATTTTACCATTATCTAATGTCTATCTTTATTCCTAGTGCTTTTCCTTGCCTAAAGTCTACTTTGATATTAGTACTATCACTCTAGGTATGTTTTAAAATAGGTTTTATATGATATAAACCTTCATTTCTTCAATTTTAATTTATACATTTTATTATTTTTTGAACTGAGTTTCAAACCATTCAAAGCACAAGTGACCCAAAATGAAAATATCTTTGAAAACATAAAAGAGGCGGACATATTTTCCAACTTATTTTAGGATGCCAGAGTTACTCTCTACAAAAAACCCAGACATATACAGTTCAAGATAATAGAACTGTTGATGAAAACTCACATGTAATAGACATAAAATTCTCACTAAAATTTTAGAAATATAGCTAGATAAATGCACTGTGAAAGTGAGATTTAACCTGTGATCAATTTCAATATTTTCAAATCAAAGTAACAAAGAATATTAACAGCCTTAACAAGAAAAAAACACATGAGAGCAACAATTCAGTAAAAGTTTTTGACAGTGTTCAGAATCTACAGGATCTGTATGCTGAAAACTATATAATACTTATAAAATAAGTCAAAGATAAAGAACAAATAAAAATATATGTTATGATCATTTATTGAAAGGATGAACATGGTAAAAATATCAAATATTCTGCAAAAGTCTATAATCCAATACAAGTTTACTGAAGGTCCCACAAGATATATATATAGAGAGATAAAGGCATATGGAAAGAATAAAATATCCCAAACCATGTGATTAAAATTTTGAAAGAATCAAAATACATCATTTTAAGACTTCCTAAATGGTTACAGTAATCAGAATGGTGTAATGATGGAGTAGCATATATATTAATGTTACCAGATACAGAGTCCAGAAATATACCCACATAAAATAGACCAGACTATCTGAGAAAGATATAAAGGCAATTTATTGGAGACAGATGGTCTTTTTAACATATAATTTGGAAGTACCATAGATAGAAAAATGATATTTTATCTAAACATTCCACACTTTTACAAAAGAATCTCTTATGATATATGTTTGTGGGCATGTGTGTAACACAAAATTATAAAGTATGTGAAAAAAATGAAGAAGGAAATCTTTGAGACCTGAAATCAGGGAAAGGAATCTTGGGTGTAAACCCAAAGCACAATCTATAAAACAAATAATGAATAATTAGACTTTATCAAATCTGAAGTAAAAATTTAAATTAATGTGTAAAGCTTTTTCTCTTGAAAAACTCGGTTTAAATAAAAAGATAAGTTATAAGTTAAAAGAAAATATTTGAAAATTGCAAATTCAGCAATTTACTTATATTCAAAGTAGAAAATAAATGTCAAAACACAAAATTACTAAACAACCAGATTTAAAAAGGACAGAAAACATGAGTAGATATTTCATCAATAAAGATGGAAGAAGATACATGAAAGGATATGCAACTTCATCAGTCATTAGAGAAAAATGAGTTAAAACCATAATGGGATATTACATCCCATCAATTTGAATAAGCATATAAAAATATAGATGTCAACATGAGCTAGTGTCATCAAGAGTTGGTGAAGATGCTAGGGAACTAGTACTCTCATATTGTTTATGAGAATTAATAAAATAACAATAAATTCTTACTGGAAAGGTTTATAAAGTTGAGTATATGCATATTATACACCCTGTCATTCCTACTCCTTGATATCTATTTCAGTGAGATAAAAAAAATATTTTTATCTAAAACCCTTTAGCAGTTTTATAATCAACCCAAATCAGAAACAACTTAAATGCACCTCAACAGAAGAATGAATAACCCACAGGTGAATGGATAAGCAATGCATTCCATATTATGTAATTCTACTTATCAATAATGAAGAACAACTACAGATGCATTCAAGATTACATATAAATTTCAAAATAATTATGCTAAGTGAGAGAAGCCAGTCTCTAAGCACTATATGATTCTCTTTATGATATTCTCCATTAGACAAAACTATATTGCTGAAGAGGAGAATAGTGATTATCAAAAGTTAGGGTTTAGGAAAGGCTGTGTTTAAAAGGAGTCACTTCAAAACCACAAGGATGATTTTGGGAGTGATGGAACTTCTCTGTATCCTCACAATGGAGGCGGTTATACAAATTTTTAATGTATCGGGCTTTACAACACTTGACAACAAAAATGTCAATGTTTTGTATGCTAATTTAAAACATAAAATTTAAAAAATAACTCATGGTTATTGCTTTTATCTCAGTTAAGTCCTCCACAACACTTCCATGTTGTTCTTATCTTCTCTGGACTAATCATTTCCATATAATCGAGTAGCAACCAAAGTGAGTTACAGATTAAATCATTATTTATTTCAAATGACAGCTAGAACTCCTATATTTGAGACTATTAAAACTTTGATTTTGGGGAAAAAAAGGCAAGTAGTTATGAAATAACTTTTAAAATTAATAAGTATATACTTTAAGATAAATAATACTTGTAGGTAATAACCAAATAAGAACTTTGTTCTGAGGTGTTATTAGAATAATAATATAGTCACAAAGAGTAACATTTTAAGCCCAAATTCTCAAAAGTAAAATAAAGATAACTACTGATGCAGATTCTTATTTTGTCTTCATTGTGGGTTGTGAAGTTTCTCTTGTATTTATAAAACAAGGCTGCTTACTAGCTAATCATGGGGCATTCTTTTCTCTGCCACATTTACTTTTCCCAGTGAACCTCATTAATTCCTGAGCCTTGAGTAAAAATCTCACCCATTCCTATATGTCCAGGAGTTTTAAAACCCAATACCTCATGACTCTTTCCTGAAATGAAAACTGACTGCATGGCTGCCTACTTCTCTTTTCCAGAACTTAGCTTGCTTGAAGATTTAATTTAGACCAAACTTATATCCTGTTTCATAAACTAACTGGACATATAACCTAAGGAAATTTACTCTCCGAGCTCCAGATTCTAACACTACAAACTAGTGACATTAATATTTTCTCATAAATATGTAAAAGTTATAAAATTGTCACAAAAAGTATACAAAAATATGCAATGCTCATCTTAGACCTGGATGTGCAGTAATTGTTTCATAGCCTGTGGTAAACTGTATTGCATCCAGTTATTCATAAAATAATACTATCCAGTTTTTAAATAGTAGTCTTAAGAAACTAGAGAGGCCAATGAAAACTGACTGCTTACAACCAAATAATTATCTCAAACCCTAAACAACCATAATACAAGGAGTTAAGGTACTTTTTTGTTCTACATTGTAGCATCTGTAGAAATCACACTCAGACATTGGCTCTAGACACTATTTTTCTCCTACTCCATTTTTTCTTTCTATTTATTTTGCCATTAAACTTTTTCCTACCTCAACAGGTAAAACCTTTTCAAATGAATGTCTTTTCATGTTTGAGGCATTTTATTGCACTTTTCACCTGGTCTTTCTTATTTTCTAATTCAGCAGTCCATCAACATTTTTGGCATCAGAGACAAGTTTCATGGAAGACAATTTTTCCACAGATGTCATGATGGGAGGGTGGGGTTGATGCTGTAGGATGGTTTCGAGATGATTCCAGCACATTACATTTATTGTGTACTTTATTTCTATTATTACATTGTAATATATCATAAAATGCATAGCATCACCACCTCAAATCATCAGACATTAGATTATCATAAGAAGCTTGCAACCTAGGTTGCTCACTTGTGCAGTTCACAATAGGTTTTGTGCTCCTATGAGAATCTAAGGCAGCATCTAATCGGACAGAAGGTGAAGTTCAGGTGATAATGCAAGCTATGGGAAGTGACTGTAGACACAGGTAAAGCCTTCCTTGCTCTCCACTCACCTCCTGCTGTGTAGCCCAATTCCTAAGGATCCTTGCTCTAATTAGAAAAGTCTAGGCTCATCTCAAGATAATTGGTGCACTCTATTTTTAGATTTCCAATTATTTTCCATCCTACCCTTTAGGAAACAAAGAAATAACTGGAATAATCCTAATTGGCACCTTTTTCCCCAGTCAAACCCTCCTGATTGTACTATGTAATTCATTGACTCTGTCATTTCCCAATCTCCAGAGCTAAAATTTTCAAGTATCTTTTTATCATCTTTGGTCTTTCTACTAAATCTGTAAACAAGTTTTTATTTGTCATTTTGTTTATATAGGTCTATCTATTGTATATCTCTATCAACATAACCTAGGGCAACTTTATTTCATACCCATATTAGATAAGTTATTTGTAATCTATATTTTTCTCTTTTTTTTTTGAGTTGGAGTCTCACTCTGTCACCCAGACCGGAGTGCAGTGGCATGCTCCCGGTCACTGCAAGCCTCAACTTGCTGGTCTCCGGCGATCCTTCCACCTCAGCCTTCTAAGTAGCCGTAACTACATGTGCACGCTACCACACCTGGCTAATTTGGTTTATTGTAGAGATGAAGTCTTGCCAAGTTGCCTGGGCGGGTCTCAAATCCATGGGTTCAGGCAATCCACTCACCTCCGCCTCCCAAAGTGCCGGGATTACGGGCTGAGCCATGGAGCCCAGCTATAATCTATACTTTTCAAATGTCCCCTCATTCCAACCTGCAAAAAACCTATTAGATTAATTTTTAACACAAATTTTATAACAAAATCATAAATTCAAAATCTTCTATAGAAAATAAAGACTAATGTCTGTAATCTGACTTGTAAACTTTCATAATTAGACTCACACATACTTTCAACACTATACTGCTTCAATATAGTATATACATTTCAATTGATAGAGCAAAGTAGAGCAATATAGTTGTTTCTGAGTTTTTCATCTCAAGTTAATTTACAAATACAGTTTCCATACTATGTGTATATGGCAGAAAATTTTCAGTAGGTTTGAACTTTTATGTTCCCAGTATCTGTTCCAGCATCGGATTTAGCTCTAGGCAGTTTATTAACTACCAAGGCATCAGTGCAAGGGTGGTAGGCCTATAGTCTTGAATATGTGATGGCATTTATAGACAGATATTTTTATTTTCTTCCTGATTCTCTATTATTTGTCTGTGCTGCTAAGACCTCCCTGATTCTAAAGAAGATGTCCCCTTGTGGTCCAGTGACAATCCCTATGCTTCATTTTAGTATGCATGAATAATAACTGTAGGATCAATGTCTCATTTGGGAATGGCAGTCCTTGAAGTTTAAGTATGTTTCTGCCAAACATACTATACCCCAATCTATAGCCTTTCTTTACTGGAATTCTTAAACCATCCAAGGGTCTCTTTAGGATAGAGTTTCCTTTTCTCTCCAGTGTAATGAACTTCTTTTGGATACTATCAATTTTCTCAAGCCAAAACTAGCAGCAGCAACTATTTCCCTTCCACTTTATGACCCAATAGTTTTTAAGCTTGTTTGACTTTCCTTCTCTCCTTTTCTCCTGCCTTAGAAATATTTATATTTCTATATATGTGTCTACATATTATATTTCTGCTTTTTTTTAATTTAGGGAAAGGAAGACAACTTAATAAGGCACTACATTAACACACCTTTTGTTTTTCCTCAAACTTCTTTATTTCCTTGTCTACTGCAGTTCTTGGAAACAAAGAAACAAACACACAAGTGTATTTCGGTGATCATTCTTGAGGCAACGAAAACAGAATAACCTTCTTTCTCTATGGAGAATGACAAAAACACAAATAAACAAAAGAAATACATGGGAAAATAGGAAATAAGTCAAAAATACTCTCAAACATCTGTTTAGAAGAATATATTTTGCATCAATTACTTTTTAATTTACAAATAGCAAATATGACAGTCTGCAAAACCTGCATTTAATTTTCTTGATTTCCCATTTGTGCACATGCCAGTAATTTTTCCCATCAGACTCCTTCAAACTTCAATTAATTTGTAAAATTTTTCATAACAACTTTACATGAAAGTGGTTTCTTGTTGTGAAAACAGAATGGACATTCCACCAATAATTTAGTTCAGATATCAAGACTGATGATGGCTTACATAGATATCAAGAGGATATAGAGAAGTCTATTACACACAATGAGGCTTTCTAGGGAGAATACGCCTACTTCTCAAGAAGGCTGAACATTGGTCGAGAGAATGGAGTTGTAGCAAGTGGCTTGACCTTTAGTGTAGTTAGAGACAGGATTCAGAGAGAGGGTTCCCACATGCAGGCTTGTATTTGCATGATTTAAATTTCCCACCAACCAGTATCAAAGGAGTAAAACTGGCTTCCACAATGCCCTAAAATACTCTATAGTGTGCATGGATGACATGACCCCAAAAGTAATACATGAAAATGAAATTAAATGCTTGGCACTTTCAGTCAACTTCACAGAATTGGACCCCAAAGGTTTTCCTTTCTGGTCAAAATAGTAAATATGACCCCATATAAAGTTAAACAGTGCTTTCGAAGATTGAAACACATTATACAAGAGCTATTTAGAGAAAGGGTGATTATCCCCACTGTTTCTCTTTATTTAACAACTGTATTTGGTCTGTACTTAAAACTAAAAATAATGAATAACACTTTATGATGGATTAGTGCAACTTTAATGTCATAATCCTACCCATTAAGGCTTTCATACCCCAATATTACTTAAATTACTGACTCCGTTCAATCCAATCAGCAACTGATAAGTAATGTGCAGTCATAGATTTAGCTAATATTCTGTTCACTGCCTTTTTCAACAGATTCTTAGTTGCAGTCTTTCTTCACCTTCAAAGAGACAGTATACCCTTATGCAGCAACTTATGGGGCATCTCAACAGACTTACCATTTCACACAATCTTTGAAGGTATTAATCATATTCAAATTACTCTAGGAACACATATATGACATCACACTGATTCCATTCTCCTCTATTTACACATTCACTCAGGACAATTAAACCTTCACAAAAGAGCTCACCAAAATGAATGGATCACTGGTTTATACAAAGTAAAGGACTCCACCACCTCAGTAAAATTTCTGGCTGTTATTTGATTAGATAAAGGGTGTCCTATTACTAAAATTGTAAAGAAACAGCTGTTGACTCTTATCACCCACAGTATTAAAGCCAACTCAACATCTTTTAGACCATTTTGAATTCTGAAAGAAACATTTTTCTTATTTACAAGTTCTCCTTAAGCTTATTTATGCTGTTTCTCACAAACTGGCCCATTTTGCATAAGATTCTCTACAGCAAAATCTCTAGATGCCATCAAAATTGCAGTACAGCAGTCACTTTGATTAATGTCCCTCAAAGACGTGAAGATCTGGGAAGCCTTTAACAATTCCCTCTTACATATTAAAAAGTTTCTAGACTACCCACATTGACTGTAAGAGGTCCATGGGTTTCTTATGCAAAAACCTGCTTTTTTAAGGTGTAAGCTACACTCCGTCTTCAGGAAATGGACACTCTCACAGAATAATATTTCATAACTGAATGTATTCATACCCATTCTGCCTGTAACATCCTGAAAACTCAGCAAAGTCACCTCAAACTCCTTGTTAAAAGGAAAATGCTACATATTGGCTAGAGCCAAAACTGGGCCCTGTGGCATACACTATTAGATGGGTCCATCATTCTTGTCTTCAGCCCTTGGCAAATGTAACAGTGATAAATATGAGGTCACTCTCCTGGGCCCCTTGGCACTTGGGAGTCTCTTACATTCCACTGATTGAACAGCAATATGAATTTATATAATTTTTGGATAGAAGCACCACCATTACACACAATAGATCCCATTGGATAACTGTCACTTTTCATCTCTTATCCTGGATGTCCTTGATCAAGAACAAAACTCAAGCATCAGCACAACTGACCAAACTTTATGCAGTCATACTAACACTGAATGCCCTGGTCAATAATCATCTCCATCTGCATAAATCATAGTCCATGTCAATTATCTGGCCCTTTAGATAGGTCGATGACAACAATAAAAATTCAAATCCAAGTTTCTCCCTTTTGACAAACCGAATTCTTTTTGGGGGTTTGGAATCTCACTGTTGCCCAGACTGGAGTGCAGTGGCCACTCCCGGCCACCACAGCCTCGACCTGCTGGGCTCCGGCAATCCTTCCGCCTCAGCCTTCCGAGTTGCTGGAAATACAGGCGCGCGTACCACGCCTGGCTAAATTTTGATTTATTGTAGAGATGAGGTCTCGCCTGCCTAGGTGAGTCTCGAACCTGTGGGCTCAGGCAATCCACTCACCTCAGCCTCCCAACGGCGCGGGATTACAGGCTGAGCCACCGAGCCCGGCTGACAAACCAAATTCTTAAATTGTATGTATTATAAATGCTCACAATATAAATCAACATTGCATGTATCATACCATATGATCATGACCCAACAAAATCTTTATCAAAATATTTATCTTCTTCAGAGTTCTATACATTAATGATAGTAATCAATTGATAGTGAGCAAAACACACATTTTTACCCCATAAAATACACAATGATGAACATATACATGAGTCAGAAAGTGAGAGAGAGAGAGATTGAGTTGAGGAGATCATAAAGGCTGGCAAGTCCTACAATCTACAGGGTGAGTCAGGAAGCTGGAGGCCCTATAGAGACAAATATGTAGTTCTTGTTCAAAGGGTGACAGATTCATGAATCAGAAAAAGCTATGTTTCAGTTTTAGTTTGAAGTCAATACAAAAAACCAATGTCAATGTTCAAAAAGCATCAGGCAGGAGAATTCTTTCTTACTCAGGGAACATTCAGACTGTGTTTTACTCAGGTTTCGAACTGATCAAGTGTGGTCCAATTACAATATGGAGGAAAACTCAGTCTTCTGATTTAAATGTTAGTTGTATCACTAAATACCCTCATAGAAACACCAAGAATAATGTTTGACCAAATATCTGGGCAACCCATTACCCAATCAAATTGACTGATAAAACTAACTGTCACATCTAATGACCAAGGCAGTCAATGGAATTTTTATACCAGTACCAGTATCATGCTTCAAACTGCATAGAGAATCGTGGCTTACCATAACAACTTCAAATACAATTAAATGAATCATGTCACAGGTTAGTCATCGGTCAAACACTGGGATAACATATTAAAGAGTTTGGATTCACTTATGATGTTTTGTTGTTGATAATTTTTATGCCCCACCACCCCCTTTCTCATCTGCCCCACATCTTGGCAAGCCAATTATACATTCTGTATCTCTACCTGGATGCCAGTGGAAGTTCAAACCATGTAAACCCTATCTTAAATGCATAAGAACTCCCAACCTTCAACATAACAACAGGCAAGCTGCTGTTCTTTCCATATTCTCTGAAGTCATTTCAGATCTGTTTGGGAGACTGCCATAATCTCTCCAGGAAAATCTCATTATGTGAGAAATAAACCTTTTCATATCCTTTAGTGCACATGTGACATAATCATTTTTGATATCCCAACTAATTTTGGGATCACAGTTGTATTCTTTCATTATATAGTGTTCACAAAGTCTCTCTCTTGTTTCTGTTTTCTTGTAATATCATATATAACACCTTCTAATATAGCATTCTTGCCTTTAAATTCATACCTCCGCAGTTAATGCTTAAGGTATAACATTACATAGTTCACATGACTATACTCTATATACCTGGAACCCATGTTAACCAGAGGCAAAATAATTACTCAAAATATAAATATTAAGAGAAATAAATAAGAAGCATACTGACACTACATATTTCTTCAACGAATATGGAAAAAGTATATGCATATTGCCCAGGTAGACAGCTTCTTTGTGCTACTTGTTAATCAGACTTTTCAAGTTCTCTTGCTAGAAAATGCGTGCTACTGTATTATAAACTAATTACAGTTGTTTTCTTCCTTATTGCTTACTTTTCTGACATATTAAATTGTGTCAAGAAAAAAATGAAAATATATAATGGTGTTTATTAGAGAGTATACATATTAGTTACAGGTAAAGATTAAACAGTAAAATGGCTTTAGATTAAGGCCTTAAAATATAAAATACCCTAAAATTATAGAGCAGTAGTGTTGCATTCATTATCAAGTTCAAAATGTGTTCCAAATTAGACCACTTATTTTCTTTCTTTAAGAAGTGCAGACTGTATAGGTCAGGTAGTCAAACAAAATCGCCACAGCAGGGTACATAAATTTGAAATCTTTCAAAAGGCAATGTTTTTACTCCTTATAATTAGGCAATTAATTCTATTGGCATTTATAACCTGCATGTGGTGAGAGAAAAAAGAGATAAAGAAAAGTAGTAAAATTAAATATTTCAATTTTACTTTAAAGGTCACTGAATTATATGACCTACCTTAGGAGTATTTAACTTGGAATAAAAAAGTCAGGAAACAAATGAACTGAAAAACTCAAGTTGTGAAGTTTGCTACTTTAATTAGAACATAAAATAGCTCCTTTTAAAGAACACAGTGGTGTGTTTGAATAATGATCTCTTTGTACATGTCTTAAACTAAAGCTTATTTACTCCCTATTGTTTTATTTTTAAAATGTACAAATTATGTTCAATATCTGATCTCCTTTATGGCACAAAATATAGAAGTAAAAGAATAAGGTTTTATTTATCTTATATGGCAAGAAAATTATGTTTCCAAAGAGTATAAATAAGCATGTAAAAGTTTACAAATCATGCTCTTAGAACAGAATTAATTTAACTGCTAATAAATCATTAATAGTTATAATAACTTATCTATTTTTTAAAATCCTACATTGTCGTGTTCATACATTTTCTTCTTAATTAGTGATTTATTAATGGAAAATATAAAGAAATAGTCCAAGAGACAATCTTTGACTCATAAAATAATTTAAGAGAAAATTTATAAAGATTTTGAAAGCAAAAACAATCACAATGACCCTTTGCTGAACATGACAGAGTTATAATAAAGAGGTTTTGACCATGATATTGTAAGCTATTTGCAATGCTGGAGATAACTACTTGGATTCCTATAGCGCGAAAACTAACAGATCTTCAACTTTTCTATACCACTACACCTAGAGTTATGTTTTCACCGAACACTAGCTTATTCCACTGATATAAGAGAGAGAATATAATACATATAAATAGTCAGTGGAATTTATTTCATGTCAAATTACTAGGTAAATTTAAGAAATAATCATAATTTTTACTTGCAACTAGTTCATTTGTTTGGAAATGATTTGAAAATAAAAAAAATAATTTTTTAAAATAGCTGAAGACCTATAGGACTCTTTAATAAAATATTATTGTAAATCATTCAAAAGTGAGATACTAGAATGACTATAATATCCGTTACAATTAGGACTATAGTAACATATAGCATAAAGGAATTTAAGATATGAAAGGTTATTGATGACAGTGAAACAATTTACAACACAATTGAACAAAATCAAGTTAGAACTCCCACTTAATTCAATGTTTAAAAAATATGAGGTACTCTCAGAAATATTTAAAAATTATCCACTCAAAGATTGTTTAGTAGTCTTAAGGTTATTATGCCTTATGATTTGAGATTGTTATTTCTGTCATATATGAAAATGGACAGGGCAGATTAAAAACAAAATCAAACAGAATAGTGATGAGAAGGAGCTGATAAAGTAATGTTTTTTTATCTTTTTATTTAGAAAATAGTATGAGCTACTATGAATAAATGGAGAAGATTAAAGAACAAGTCAACAGGAACTGACATATTTAGGAATGTGAAAAGGGTTGGAGAAGAGTATGTGAAAGAACTGAGAAGCAGATTCAAGGCTCTACTTGCTCTAAACAGTGTTGCATTGTGGTGGGTTGAGCAATCATTGGGCAATTACTACTGCACCACAATCTATATTTACAAAAGTACTCCACATTTCTAAGACTATCTTGTCACATTTTGTATCGAGGTTACTCTAACCACAGACAACAATTGAAGTAGTTTCCTTTTTTAATATATAGCAGTATAATTTGCATAAATGAGAGTTATTTATCAATAAAACTATACTATAAATCTATTGTATTCACATTTTTCAATGTATTCTTAAATTCATCCCATTCTTGGTAATTGAAATTTTCTAACATACATCTAGATGATAGATACATACATAGATAGGTAGATAGATAGATAGACAGATAGATATCATGGTGTGTATATTTATGAGCTATGGTATATTGTGGTATATGTGGTATATTGCGGTATATATGAAATATACATATATCATGCATAAATTGTATATTTAAAAATTTACTTTCTAAAACTTATTCATACCTTCAACATTACTTGCTGTACTTTTATAATCCTTTGTGGACATGTGTAGAGAACTAAAATTATAAGTTGTGTAATGCACATATTCCCGGATGAGGTTAAACATGCTGCTGACAAAAAAGAAAAGACAAACTGTAAAATATTTAAAAAGGTTTATTCTGAACCAAATGTGAGTGACTTAAGCCTGTGACACAATCCCAACAATTCCACATATGCCCCCAAATGGTTGAATTATGTTTTTTGGGAAGACAAAAATTACAGGCAAAATATAAATCAATACATATGAGGTTCACATTGGTTGGCCCTTGGAAGGCAGGGCATGTCCAAAGCAGGGACGGCAGTGGGGGGCAGAGTCTGCAGGTCATAGGTGGTTTCAAATATTTTCTGATTGGCAATTGGTAGACAAAGTTTGACATTAGAGAAAGAAATGCTTAGTTAAGATAAACAAGGAGTGGGGTTGTGGAAGCCAAAGGTCTTGACACATAGTTGAAGGCTTTAAATAGTAGCCTTCAGAGAAAACAGGTAATAAGTATCTTAAAAAGTGCCCAGAGTTTAGAGGTTACAAACTGTAAACACTTTTTGTGTAACAGAAGCAATTTGAGGCCCTTAGGACGTATCAGTGAATAAGAAAAAGAGGTGTATTTGTTCTGATAGAACTGAAATTTTAACAAGGTACAACATGAAATAATAAATATAATATGTATGATATCTACTGTATTGAACATTAAAGATTATTCTCACAATTTAAGCATTCGGTTGGGCCAGGGAAATAGGAGGGCTAGTTAGAAAGAGGAATTATAATTGGAAGTCCAAGAAATAAACCTCATTACAAAGGTGATATTTGCATAGATTTCAAGATGATGTTAGTTAATCCTGGGATGTGCAGTGTGTTGTAAGTGGAAAAGCAATACAGACAAGAGCTCATTGAGAAAGTGACTAGAGAGCAAATCACAGAGGGTGGGGTTGTCTAAGGACTTTGTCTTTTCTTTGAGTAAAATAAAGAACTATTTTTGGATTATGAGCAGGATATTGACATGATTAAACCTCCATTTTAGTAGAATTTTCCTATAAAGAAGAACTGAAGAAACATTTAAATTCAGGAGGCTTTTGCAGTAATACCAGTGAAAATGCATGTGACTCAAATACAGACGGTAGCAATAGATGTTTTCTGAAGCAATTGGATGTCAGATATATTTTGATGGAAACACAAAGAGAGTATCCCATCTTTCAGTCATGGTAACAAAGACCTGGAATTCCTCTTAATATTAGAGACAACCCAACCTTGATCCAATGAGGATAATCAGAACAAGATTCAAGGGAAAGGATCCTTTCATTCTGCATATTTCTTATACGTCATTGACCATGTTCATATCTTCTGTTGAGAATACTTTAACTCAATTTACTCAATAATTCAATGCATTGACATGTTGAATACATTTGAATAATTTTGCTCTGCATTTTAAAAAATATTTAAAGTAAAGTTATAGTATAAACTATGTTTTGGGGGAAGTGGATAGCATACTTAGGAGAACACGTTTAGAACAATATAACATAGAACTTTTAAAGGCATTCGGACAGAACATGGTTAATTTATATTTGATGATGCAAGCCTGTTATTCAATTAAATAAAGCACATAGAGGATGGGAGTGTGAAAGGACTTTATTTTATACAACATAATTTATATTCTCCATTCTATTATTTGTATTAGCAAACTAACAGGCGACTTTCTATTATGATTCACTCTGATCACATTTATGATTAGTTAGATAAATCTATCATAGTTTGTTGTTTATTCTAAGTAAAATAATGGTTAATGAAATTAAGTTTTGCATTCAAAATTTAATAGAAAATACTTGAGTATAACAGACTTTTCTAGTTGCAATATGTTAAGCCTTATATTTCAAATGTCAAATGTATGATTATTGTGAAGAGATGACTTAAAGAAATAAAACTAAACAAGTCATTTCTATAATTTAACATTTTCTACCTTAAAAAAGAAGATTGGTATAAAAATTAAATGATTCTATGTGCCAAGCATACTGCAGTAGAAATAAGCTTCCATCTGTTCCATTTAAGATCATTATAAAAAATAAGGCCTATAGCATATCTCATTTTGTAATCTTATTCAGACTACAGAGAATAAATTTTGTCCAATACTTTAGAGATTGAACAATTTTGCATGAAAAGCAGCCACCTTCTTCATTCATTCTTAAAATAAATGGAGTCATTTAAATAGGAAGGTGAAGCTTACGTAGTAAGCAACTACTGTGATTTAATAATCTCTATCAGCATCCAAACATCAAATTTCTTAGTACTTTTCCTAAACAAAGAAATGGGAGCATATTTGTATCATTTTTCTACCATAAATTTAAAAGCATTTATTCTTTATCTATTAGTCCTGATAGTGCAAAATCATCAATGAAACACAACTCTAAAAATCCCTATAAGAAATGCAAATCCATACATACACAGAGACTCATAAGTAAGTGTATGTGTGTGTAAAATATTCATTTGCATAAACTGTTTAGGCATACTTGTGATCTAACTACATAAAGGTATATTCACTTTAAAAAATACATATCCTTAAGGTCTACATGAAGAAGGATCACACAAGATCAGCCAAAGCATCAGTGTCTATTCTGCTCAAGAAAAAGATGATTTTGAAATAAAGTAAGCAGAGTGATCATAAATGCAAATAACTTAAGTAAATACAGGTCTAGAAAACAATTGACACATCTCAACATTTCAAGGAGACATTCAGGCTAATAAGGTGGTAAAGTAAGTTAAATTAAGTAAAAAAAAAGACATTGTAAATGGAGAGGGAGGTGGCATGGTGTGTTCTTCTATATAGCTGTATTTGGAAAACCCAATATGCTCGTAAACTTAAGACCTGATATCTCTGTTTCCATTCATGGCGTAATTCAAAACTTTATACCATGCCAGATATTAGTGCAGCCTTGAGTAAGATAGCCAAAGTGGGCTTAAGATCAGGTCTGAGTGAGTAAACAGTTAAGTAGTTTAGGAAAAGAACAAAATGTAGCGGTGGAAACTTTTTAGTTTTAGTTCCTACTATTACAGGTTTTTATTCCTTACAATCAAATAAAAATAAAACAATATAACATAAATCTTTTAAAGGCATTATAGACAAAGCATGGTTAATTTCTATTTGATGATGCAAGCCCATTATTCAACTTAATAATTAAATGTTAATTCATTTACTGACTACCTAGTTTGCACTATTATTAATGCTTTGCAAAGAAATTTGATTTTTTTTCAGCTTTCTGTAATATCAGAAATTCTGTTTCCAAATTAATGACAAATTTCAAATACAATCATTTGAAAATATTTATTTCTTTTAAAAGAAATATTTCTATGAATATCCCAAGTGAAAAAATCACTTTAAGATGAAATTAAATTATTTTGTTTTTTAAAATACATTTATTTGAAATACTTACATATAACATATGCAAATTTATTCTTAGAATATGCAATACTATTCTTAGTCATTTGCTCTTATAGCAATAATTTTGATGTTATTTAAAAGCATAAATAAGAAGAACGCATGAAACTTTTATAAAATTATGTATTTATCTTTTTTCAGCCATTTATTCCTTTTTATTTACAGTTTGTGTTCAATGCAAATAAATTCCATAACATGAGAAGTTACTATGAATCAAAGCATACCTACGCAAATACAATATACAATTCAAAATAGATGAACTGCATTCAGGGATAAGCAAAGAGAGTGTTTATTCACATACACAGTAGTTTCAGATCTATTCGATTCTGTTGTTCCTAGTTAAGCTTTTAAAGATGGAAAAAAGTGACTTTAGTCATCAAGACTATGGTGTCCATATTGGATACTGGAACATCTAAGTATCAGTGTATGACCATGAGAACAAAAGACTTCAGGGAGTGATTTTTGAAAAGCTTTCTTTCTTTTTTTTTTTTTTTGAGTTGGAATCTCACTCTGTCGCACAGACTGGAGTGCAGTGGCCGCTCCCGGCCACCGCAGGCTCGACCTGCTGGGCTACAGCAATCCTTCCACCTTGGCCTTCCAAGTAGCTGGAACTACAGGCGCATGCTACCACGCCCGGCTAATTTTTTGATTTATTGTAGAGATGAGGTCTCGCCAAGTTGCCCGGGCGGGTCTCAAACCCTCGGGCTCAGGCAATCCACTCACCCCAGCCTCCCAAAGGTGCGGGATTACAGGCTGAGCCACTGAGCCCGGCTAAAAAGTTTTCTGTGTGTCGAGGCAGTCATAAAAGATTTACTGCAGAATCAAGCCCATTTTTAGACTTAGGACCAGGCGTTTCAAATGTGACTATTGTGATCCATAGTTGCTGGTTTTGTTTTGTTTTTTTAAGTATTTACAGAAAGAGTATAAAAGCTTTTGTGAATCTAATGCAAGTTAGATTCCAGTCATCCTTTCCCAAATACTTGATTTACGATTTTGGCTCTTTCACATTTTTGCTTCTTAAATTTCAAGATTTGGAATTTTAACTTAAAAACAGATTTTTTTTAAATTGTGAAAAGTATTCGTCATGTGCATTTTTAAGCATTTTGAAATTAGTTGAGGTCAATGGAATTCTACCATTTGGAAGCAGTTTAGCTAAATCAACCTGTGCTTTTGTGGCTGAAAATAGGTGACAGGAAATGTCTACCATGGGACTCTAAAGAATCAGTCATGATGCTTGAACTTGAGGGTGGAGTCCAATCCATCCCTGCCCTGACACATGCCAATTACTACATAAAAGGCCAAATGCAATGTCAAATCCAAGGCCTGAGAGAAAAAAGAGTTCAGTTCCCAAGAAAACAATGACAGATTAACAATGTAAAACTTCATCTAGAGTATCTCAGCATTAAATTAGTACTGCTGAAACAATACATTGAGGTTTTATAGTAACATCTGGAAGTTCCTCCTAAAATACATATAAATAGACTCACAGAAGCTTTGTATATTACCTGTATATGGTTTTATAGAGCTAATGAACCAAATGAAAATGGAATCTCCATTCCACATCACATCCTTTATTTCTAGACAAGAGAAAATCTATTCTTATTTTCAAGATAGTCTTAAGTGTCCATATTTCCTAAGCCACATTCAAGGAAACCATGTCTTAACTAATTGTGAATGTTGACTTTCTTAATCATGTACTCGAAGTTCCATACTGTCATCCATTATCTAGTGAAGCCTTCCACATGATCTTCAAACCAATCGAATTTGGGGTTCTAAGTATTTTCTGTGTCCATGAAAGGTACGGAATTAGTAGATTTGATGAAGACCTGTTTTTTCTTTGCCACATTGAACTTCTAGATGTCGGTTGGATTGGATTTAGAAGATGGGAAAGTATAGATGTGTCTTGGCCTGAGTCTCTCTTTTTTTTTTAAACATATTTTTTATGTTAAAATTGTGGGGTACAGTTAAGGGTTAGGTAAACAAATATGCATCGTTCAGGCACCCTTGTTGATAAGAGGTGTCCCCCGCAGACAGATATTGATTACTGTTAATCCCACCTCCCTTTCTCTCCCCCCCATAGTTTCCCACCACTGTCAGTCCTTTTTTTATAGTATTACAATAGATGTTCAAGATCCACTTATGAGTGAGAACATGTGATACTCAGATCTTTGTTTCTGTGAGAGATTATTCAGTTTTATAAACTCTAGTTCCATCCAGGTTGCTGCGAAGTTCATGATTTTGTTCTTTTTTATGGCTGTGTAGTATTCCATCGTGTATAGGCAAGAGGCCTGAGGCTCTTAGCAGTAGAGGTGTAGGAGAAAGAGGGAGACCACCAGGAGACAGGCTATTGACTGCAGGGCCCCGCCCACCGGCTTGGTTGTGGCATTAGCTGGATTGGGATCTGCAGAGGTACTCTGGGAAGAGTTACTTGAAATTGTTACAACAGTTGTTGGATTTGAATAAATCCCCAAAAGAAAAATCTGCGCCTTGGCGCAGCGAGGCAGCGCCAGTCCCAGGGCAGGCACGTTGCCATGGAGAGAAGTGTCCTGGGAATCAGAGAGGGTGGCGGAGGGAGTCCTGGGGATCGCGCAGGGTGCCATTCCCCACCCTCCCACCCTCTCACCGCCCCCCCGCCCACCCGGGTGGGGGTCTCTCCAGTGCCTGCCTCTGGGGAAGGAGAGCCCACAGCATGGGGCTGGTGCTGACAAAACGATGTATTTCTTTTTTTTTTTTTTGAGTTGGAGTCTCACTCTGTCGCCCAGACTGGAGTGCAGTGGCTGCTCCTGGCCACCGCAGCCTCGACCTGCTGGGCGCCAGCGATCCTTCCACCTGAGCCTTCCAAGTAGGCGGAATTACAGACATGCGCTACCAAGCTGGTTGATTTTTTGATTTATTGTAGAGATGAGGTCTCACTGCCCAGGCGGGTCTTGAACCCGCTGGCTCAGGCAATCCACTCACCTCAGCCTCCCAAAAGCGAAAATGATGCATTTCAAAGGCACTGACATTACCATTGGAAGTGTCAACACACAGGATGCTTTCTGTGAGTTATCATACTATTTTATGAAACCATGAATTACGTGGAACAATGAAACCACGCATTTCTCAAAATTTTATGACAGAAGTTGTATTGTAAAATGTGATATTTGTTTACATTAAGATTTTCTGGTTATTTCAAATATGGAATAATATAACAATTTTCCATTTAAATTTAGGATATAAAGGATTACGTTAATGTGCTGTGAATATTTGCCTAAGAAGCTGATTTTTAGAGATAGCTAGATCATCATGGATCCAACAAATCATGAACGTTTAAAATCAAAATCTCTGATTTCAAGAGTGTATAAGGCTGGGCGCGGTGACTCACGCCTATAATCCCAGCACTTTGAGAGACCAAGTGAGAGGATTGCCTGAGCCCACACGTTCGAGACCAGCCCAGGCAACTACAATAAATCAAAATAAATCTGTAATAAATAAAAAAATTAGCCGAGCATGGTGGCCCATGCCTGTAGTTCCAGCTACTTGGAAGGCTGAGGTGGAAGTGTCACCTGAGCCCAGCAGGTCGAGGCTGCCGTGACCGTGAATGTGCCACTGTACTCCAGCCTGGGCAACAGAGTGAGACTCCGACTCAAAAAAAAAAAAAAAAAAGAGTATATAGCAGAATAATTTGGATTTAAACGGTGCCTACATTGTCTTATGCTGTCATAAGTTACTTAATCGGGAAGGAAGAGATCAAAGATGATTTTCCAGTCCCCTAAACCACATTTTCCTCTCTTCTCCTGGTCAAAGGGACTGGAAGCCTGAAAGTTAAGATGAATAGAGTTAATACACAAAGCTGATTAATTGCAAAACTGGCAGAAAATCAAAGACGTCTGACTTCCTCCCTTGTGCTCATTCTACTCCAGCAGCATCAGCACATTGTTAGACATTACAAAAGATCTAGTGTCTTTCTCAGGAAACCTCTTAATATTCTCTTTGATAAAATTTGAGACTTCTTGAAGCCCACTTAGTTCTAACTTAGTTGTTGCCCCAAATCCATCCATAACTTCACATGGCACCTGATTTTTAAAAAATTTTCTTTCACTTACCAGTTCTCTTATTTCACTCAAACTAGTCTGGTTGTTATGTCAGCAAATAATGTTCAAATTAATATTATTTATCATGACCACGGGTTTACACAGAACAGAGAAATATAGTTTATCCAAGAGCTTAGTTTAACAATAACAAAAGAATTCAGCAAAGATTGACAACACACTTTTAGAATATGAGGCTATGATGTACAAGTAGATTCAAATGCTAGTCTATTATGGAATCATGCTGTGACATATATTAGTATTAGTATTCATCAGTCAGACTAATTCAACAGATATGAAATTTGTCCTGTGCATTAAGTGCACTTGATAGGAAGAGTTGTAAACCAAAGATGATAAACAGTAGAAAACTGGATAAAGCACATGATAATAGATACAATAAGAACAGAATGGGACATTATATTAAAAATTTAGAGCAGTAACAATTTTTTAAAAATGTAACATTTTAAAAATAAATGCCTTGCCGCAGCCTTCGTGGCTGCCTTGAGGGTTCCTGAAAGAGAGCCGCGAGAGATTAAGGAAGACACAGATACAAAGACATAAAGAAAAGCTGGGACCAGGTGGGATACTTTCCTCTGATGGAGAAGTGGCCCCGAACTACCTCAGCATGTATATTTTATAATCAAGCACAAAGGAAGTTGGGAGGAATTCAAAGTCTATGAGGGAGCTATAATGGAATTTTGTTGCTACCTAAATGACAAGGTGTTTCATGGTTATCTTGTTGCTGCTAAGGCTTTATTTGTACTATTGGCACCCGGATGTGTGGGCTCTGAGACATTCCTTGTAGCAGGATGCATCGCTTGCTCTTTGGCTAGGGTGCAGAGCAACCAGAAGGGACCTTGCCTTTGTTTAGGGCCTTGCTTTTGCTTGAGATCTGCTTCCCGGATGCACTCATCTGCTCCCCACATCTCCCCTTTTTTCTATTTTCTAAATGCAGCTACTGCGTGGCTCTGAATTGGTGGACTCCATATCCGCTGGCAAAAAACAAAGGAGGATTAGAGCACATATAAAAAAACTCAGAATATACCAGGCAGAATGTTTTAACATATTAAAGGGACTGAATCCCTTGAGAACATTAGGAAGATTTTGTGCTCTTTGGGTGCGTTGTACAATAGGATCTTGGCTATTCTGTATGTCTAGATTATGTGGTGGAGCTTAAGCAGGTCTATGCTGATGTTATTGTGACTTCATATGCCTTAGCGGTATTTTTTGATGAAATCCCAGTTCCAAAGTCCACTATTATAAGAAACACAAGTAGTCATCATTTCATTTTTATACTGTTTATCTGGTTCCCCAATCCAATGACTACAGCCTCTAAGGCATTCAATTTTTGTTTCTAGCTTTAAATCTATGGATTCTTGCTGTTGTAGGGCCTTGGAAGTATTTTGAGCCAGAGCGTTGATGAACTCAGCATTTTGGATGGATTGAGACAGTGCAGCAGCGGCGGTCACTGCAGAAGTAATGACCAAAATTAAGGTCACCAGTCTAAAAATTATAACTCCAATGGCCCTATAAGGCTGGGAAGCAAGTTGGTGGTATAATTCTTGAAGTACTTACAATCCTGCATGTTGGGAGTCGGCCACGGAGGCCCACTGAGTGTTAGAGATCAGGAAGGGCCATTTGTCGGTGACCAGCACTGACCAAGGGTGGGTTAGGACCCGCACCAGAGAATCTGGACAGCGAGAAGACCACTCGGAGGCAGTTCTTCTGGGAACAGTCTGATCAAGACTGGAGCCGATTTTATTCAAACATTTTCCAACTTATATACCATTTTCTATACCCTCCAGCAATGTGATAATCACTCACTGGGGGCGTACAAGTTTCGTGCTTTACAAACTATGCATCATAAGACCACCATGAGATCTGCAATTTCCAAGCAAACAATTCAAATTCCATGATGCCTGCCATGCTTACATTAAGGTCACAGGTGCACAATTTCAATACAAATCGTTAAAAGTGTTTTCCATAATGTTCAATGAATCATTCATATTATACTCTTTGCTCTATACCCTGT
>NW_007260024.1:42159-115614 GCF_000164805.1 Carlito syrichta | reverse complement strand
GCTATATCCTATTAAGCTAATACCTTATCGTTAATTCTTTTATAAATCGTATAGTAACTATTACACTTTAATAATGTAGCAAAAGGAAACAAAACAGCAAGCATAGATTTACGCAGCTATGAGTGTATATGTATATATTTTATCCTAGCAAGTCTACTCTAAAAATCAAATAGTAGCTGTCACACTCTTGAACAAGGAAATGCAGGGGCTTTCAAGATGGCGGCCAAGGGCTGAAGCAGACAGAGTTTCGGTAATTAACGAAACAAAAGAAAACGTTCTACCTGGCTAGGGGCAGGGCGACAAAACTATCATGGTAATTTAGTTTCTAATCTTAGCCCTAGGGGAAACAGCTTTTGGGAACAAGAGCGGACTACCCAGTCTACCAGGAAATAGAAGTTAAAAAATATCTAGAAAGAAGTAAAACTTAGAAAGACAGAGAAATAATTCTGCTATACACTTTCCATCAGGTGTATTGAGATTTACTTATAAGCTTTACTGCCATGTATGCATACTGGTCACTAATCACACGCCAATATCATAGGTATAACTGATATCCTATGTCAGGAGCGATCTTCCAGATGGGCCTTTACAGGCCTCAGCCATGTAGCTATAGATGTTGGCTCCCAACAGCCATTGACCCCAAGAACACTAGGATGTGTTTGGGAGCTATTGACCCCATTTCCTCCCCCTTTCTTCTCAGCACTAACCAGATTAAGCTCCTGTGAGCTCAAAACATAAAATCTCTGAGATCGGGATGAACACAAGCTAACTTTAGAAGTTCATTGCTCCCATTCTTCCACAAACTGCAGTTTTGGCTTTCACACAACTTATAATTCAAACTTGTGTCACATCTAAGAGCCTTAGTATTGGTCACAGGCTTCTGGGTCATGATCTTAGGATTTATTGAAGGTGTAATTTGTAGAATATAGTTTTAGAAGACAGCCATTTTGTTGAAAGAATGCAGCTGGGTTACTTGCAGGTAGCCCACTGTGAACTTTGAACTCGGCCACATTCCAAACATTCTGGGATGGGCCACTTTCGTTTGTAAAGTAAATACTTAAGCTTCTGTAGAATTGTTTAACTTGGCATAAATCAATCAGCTTAGGATGAAAAAGGTTTATAGAATATGTCAGTCACAGATTAGGTTATCATTTGTTATGAGAATTTAAGATTATCATATGAAAAGGGTTTAAAGGCAATCATTGATTAAGTTTTCATGGATTAAGGTTTCTGGTGGGTGGGGGACGCCCCTCCCACATCTGACTTTGTGTATAAAAGACCCGTTGTAATTCCCAATAAAACACACATTGCTTCTGTACTAGACTGGAGTCCAGTCTCTTTCTTTCTCTCTCTCTCTCTTTCTTTCTTCTTCCCCCCAATCGCTGATGCCGTCTCCACCTTTGAGGTACCTGAACCCAGCTGGAGCTGGACTCCGGAGCCTGTATCATCATACCAAGGGCTTGGTATGTTAGTGGGAATCATAATAAAGGGGGACTGATGTAAAACCAGGATGTCTTGTCCTGCATTATGGTGGGTGACACAATTTGTAAGATTACAAGGGTTTCATTGTAAGGTATAACGGTTATCTACTGAGGTGACATTAACAGAACCTGTTGAAAGGACATAAGGGGCTTGGATACAGGACTGGACCCCATAGCAGGAGGAGGTTGCACCACAGCTTCCTGCCAAATTGACCAATGACCCACTAGTAGAATTAACAATATCAAGGGAGTCGGCAAGCTGCCACAGTTCCTTTTGGATGTCACCTTGGGAAGTAGTAAGGATGTTGCCAATGAAACTCGCAGGGGAAATGAGCTCATGGTTAGTGAAAGGTACCTACAGAAACCTAGAAGAAACTTAGCTTATTCTTAGTTTAGTCTTTTTGCCTCAGCATAACCATTAGAAAGCTTCAGACATTCTACTTCAGGACAAACGGCAACCTATCCCAACCCCCTCAGCAAATCTTCCAATTCAAGACCAGGACAGCCCAACCTTTCAATTCATTGTTTAGCTCCTTGTGAAGACCAAAGATCAAAGGTCACCCTTTGGCTGGCCAAAGTCATAATAATATGACCACCCCACCTTTGGTCAAGGAATTTGTGAGTTGCAAATGTCTGAGTTTGTGAATTGCAAAAGTCTAACAAGTCTCTTGCAGGAATCCGCCCCCACCAGGGTTAACCTAATCAGCCCTCTGTGAACTCCATGACACAGATAAGCCCCACCATGGCAGCAGTCATGTGACTAACCCGCACATCTGCCTGCTGTCCATCACCTGACGTCAGTACCTGCACTTGCCTGCCCCTTTATGATGACATGGAAGTAGACCACCTCCCAATCACCTAATGATCTTTCCCTGTCAAGGGGAATTGGTCAAAAGGACTCAACCACAAGCAATCAGTGGCCACTGCCTTGCTATACTCTGGTATGGCCATGTGCTCCTTGAGCTATGGCTGTCATCATGCTTCCTAACTTTGGCCCCCTCCCTCACCTTGGGGAGGTAAATCTTCTTTCTCTCTTTTCTCTCTCTAACTTACTTTTAAGTAAACTTTTCTTTTTCTTAACCTCTTTGTTGCAATTCTTTGCATTTACTCAGATCTCTGGGTTACCGTGCTCGTGCCTCCCCTCTCCACCTCACAGCCCTCACCCTGTCCATACCCTGACAGGTTAAGAGGAGTCTGGTCTTTGAGACCAATTATAGATTAAGAGGAGGGTTCCCATAATGTTTCAGACCGTAGGCACAGGAGTGGCACATTCTATCCAATTGGGGAATTTTTCAAGCTCTATTCCTGTACTATAAGGGCAATATGGGATATTGGGGTAAGCCTGGGAAACATTATAAGTAGAACTAGGGAACCCCCACTTAGATATGGTTTGTAGATATTTTATTATGTCCCAGGGGCCCAAAATGTAAACTATTTATACAGCCTTGTAAGAGGTTTTATTTTCTTGACTCATCTTAGGACAACCGAATTTAGGGGTGTTAGAAAGGCAAATAGGAGGGCTATTACTAGCCTTTATGAAGTTAAAATTTGTACTATGGTCAGCAGTAGTATGTATATCAGACTGTCCCCCTAACATACAGGTATCATTGGTAAAAAACAGGGACCGACCCACCAGCCCAAGTAGTGGGTTGGAGAATGGAAGGGTCCAGGAAATAAGTCCAATAAGGACTTCCTCTTGTTCCACTAACCTGCCAGGCAACAATGGCTATCATGGCCATGAGCAAGGCTTGGGGGAGACTTGGCACCCTGCTCTCCTCAACCATCTATTGAGCTCTTTGAGTCAGGCATTTAGACTGACCCCATGTGGGTGGAGATGCTCTTTTGGTAGTGGCCACAAGGTATCAGAGCCTCCGTCTTGTCATTGGGATACTCTCTTGTTTTTTCTGTCTGGGGAGCTGCACCGGGACTAGTAGGGAGATCTTCAGCTTCTTGAATCTGGGTTCCAGTCCTTCTGTTGAGTCCATCAACATGTCGGACGACTCTCTCTGGGAGCCAAATAGGTTTATTGGCTCCATCTGGAAAAATACAAGCAAACTCTCTGCCTCACATTAGCACAGGATCAGGTCCCCTCCATTGGTTAATTTGGAGGTCCTTCCATTTTACCAAACCCATAGGATGTCCAGGATTAGAGGCCTGATGCCTATCTGCAGGCGTCTGGTCATGTTCATCACAGTTCAAAAAATTAATTGTAAACATTACATGGTTTAATTGGTCATGGGGGGAATGATAATACTACATCCCCCTCTTTGTTTTGATATTTGTCTCTTTAAAGTTTGGTTGGCACTTTCAATAATGGCTTGTCATTGAGCATTATGAAGAATTCCTGCAATAAGAGTGATAGAATAAGATTGGCAGAAATGTGTAAAGGCAACACTAGCGTAAGCTGGGCCATTATCAGTTTTAATACTGGCAGGCTTACCAAGGAAAGCAAAGACTGCCAAACAATGAGAGTTTACCTGCTTAGCATTTTCACCCATGTGGGCAGTGTTGAAAACAAAATGAGAAAAGGTATCTATAATTACATGGATCCATTGTAATTTTCCAAAGCCTGGGGCATGAGTAATGTCCATTTGCTATAACACATTGGGTCTCAGTCTTCAGGGGTTAACCCCCATGGACTGCACGGGGGAAATGAATAACACAACTTGGACATTGGCAAATGATTTGATGGGCTTGTTCTCTGGTAGGGTGAAATTCTTTTTGGAGGCTTGAGGCATTTTGGTGATACATGCATGAGAGGCTTGCACAGCAGCATACGAAGTTATAGACTGTGCGGTTGCTATCAAATAAGCTATAGCTTGATTACCTAAAGCAAAGGGGCCAGGGAGTCCTGAATACATATGGATATGGCCCACAAAACAAGGAAATTGGTGAGACCAAATTACCTGTTGTAAAGTCCAGAACAGGTTAAAAATTGTTTCAGAGTTGGTGTGGCCAATTGTAGCTGTTTCAATCACCTGAACAATGTCCACTGTATAATGCTGTCACTGTAAACATTTAGCAGCCTATCAACAAAATGTGTCAAGGTTAAAATGAGTGCCTGGATCTCCACTCTCTGAGTGCACATGTGAGTGGTTTCTTGGACAAAGGAGCCCATCTTACTGTAATATCCAGCTTTGCCATTACTAGAGTCATCTGGGAAAATGGTTAATGCTTCAAGGATGGGGAAGTCTTGATCATATTGGGAAAAAAATGAAGGACATGGTGGCAATGAACTGCACCAATCTATGTTGAGGGTAATGGTTATCAAGGAGACCAGGGAAATTAGTCAGGGAAAGTTGCCAAGTGTTAGCATTTTGCCACAGCCAGGATTGCTGGAAGGTTGTGTATGGAACGACAATGATTTGAGGTTCTGAGCCCAATTAACTGTTGTAAATGGAAAAAGACCTTTGGCAATGACTTGAGCCACTAAGTCCTGAAAGGGGGATAATAATTTAGAAGGGGTATACCTCAAATGAAGCCCTTCCAAAACTCCATTCTGTTGCCATAATACCCCCGAGGTGTATGAGGGGCAGGAAGGACTAAAAGTTGAATGGGCATGTCAGGGTAGGCTCTGGTAAACTGAGCTGAGTGAATAGATGCTTCTACTTTTTGGAGGGTCATAGCAGCTGCAGGCATAAATTGGCATGGGGAACTTGGTGAAGAGTCCCCACAGAGAATATCAAATAGTGGCCCAAGCTCTTTAGTGGTGAGCCCAAGGGAACTACAGAACCAATTAATATTGCCTAGAAACTTTTGGAAGTCATGTAGGGTGCACAGCGAATCTGTTCTGATATGAAGTTTCTGAGGGCATATTTTATGCCCCTCTGTGATATGGCCCAAATATGAAAAGGGGGCAACCTTTTGGGTCTTTTCTGGTGCCACTATCAGGCCATTACTGGAAAGGGAAGCTTGTAGGCAGGAAAATACTCTAAGTAATTCTTTCTGGTTTTCATGGGTCACAAGAATATTGTCCATATAATGGATGATATAAGCTGTAGGTTTGGTCTCTCTAATAGGTTTGATGGCTCTTGCTACATATTCTTGGCACATAGTAGGGCTATTAGCCATATCCTGCATCAGAACCTGCCAGCAATATCGCTGCATGAGAGCTTGGTGATTAAGTGAAGGAACACTAAAGGCAAAATGGTGACAATTGTCTGGATGGAGAGGAATGGTATAAAAATAGTCTTTCAAGTCCAATACTATTAGATGGCAATTCCATGGGATAACAGTAGGGGAAGAAAGTCCCAACTATAGGGGTCCCATAGATTCTATAATTTGGTTAAATGTTTGAAGATCTTGCAGTAGCCTCCACCTGCCAGAGGATTTCTTTATTACAAAAATAGGACTATTCCAAGCACTGAGAGTAGGTTTTATGTGCCCCACTGTAAGCTGTTTCTGAACAAGGGCATTAATGGTTTGGAGTTTTTCTCTGGTTAGGGCCCACTGATCAATCTAAACAGGATTATTATTAAACTAAGTAATTCTGGCAGCAGTCTGGGTTGGAGAAGGGATCAAGGCCCCCAACTGAAAAGGTTGTTGAGAGGAGTAACCTAGGCCTTGCTGCTTTGGCTGGGAGATAGCCTGGATGGGGGTGGAAACTCCTCGCTGATACTTTCCCCAGCCCATTGTGGGATTAAACCCCTGATTTAACATTTGATGAGTGACAGTTGACCCAGGGCTAAGAAGCAAAAGACTCATACTTACCAAAATGTCACGACCCCACAGATTCACAGAAAGGCCAGAAAGGACACGTGGCTGGAAAAATCCTGACGTACCTTCCCTATACTCCCAATTTAAAATTTCAGTACTTTGATCAGGGAAATGTATTTGACCAATACCTAACAGGTTAGTGGATGCCCTATTAAAGGACCAGGCTCTTGGCCAGTGGTTTGTGGCAATGACAGAAACATCTGCCCCAGTGTCTATGATGCCCTTGAAGGGCTTGCCATTGATTTTTAAGCTCAGTTCAGGGCATCCTTGTCCTGGGTTGTTTGGATCAGGTCTCTCAACTAGCAGGTATAAATGGAAGCCAGTTACATCCTCCCCCACTTCACAAACCTTTTGTAAGCAACGTAGCAGTGGAGACACTCCAGGCTGTGGCACGGCTTTGGCTTTGACTGGGCTCCCAGGATAGATGCCGAAGGTCAGGCCGCGAAGGTAAAGTTGACAAATTCTTTAAGATCCAAGTCATCATAGGAGTCATGGACTCCTTGGTCCATTTCAGACCCTGCGTTTGACTCACACCCAATTTATAGGGGAGCCTCAGGTGGCAGTAGTAAATCAGATGGAAGGGGTGGTGGCACAGGTGCAGGCAGCTTATTTGCCATGGTGTCTAATGGTAGCAGAGAGCCCTCTCGGTGTGGGTCAAGGTAATCCCAGATCAAAGACCACAGGGTGAACATAGGGATGGGAACCTTATCAGGGACTTCTGCCATGTAATGCCCCCTAAGCTGTTTACCCACCTTGTTCCAGGTATCCACATTAATTGTCCCTTTAGCAGGGTACCAGGGGCATATTTTCTGCACAAAGCTTAAAAATTCCTCTAGCTGAGAACCTTTATTTGGTCAGCCCCTCTCCGAAGCATAGATTTTAACACTTGGATATACAGACTATTCTCTTGGGAGCCAGAATTACCCATGTTTTATACCCAGCTGAACTAAATCCACTCCTTACCTTCCCTTATTTAGGTGTGTACCTTTCTTGGAGGATCTCTTTGCCTGAGATTAGTTCTCTCATGCTCAGGTCCCTGTTCAGGTCCCAGATGCCATGACCTGCGCGACTGCCTTGAGGGTCCCAAGAGAGGCGAGAGATTAAGAAAGACACAGACACAAAGACATAAAGAAAAGCTGGGGGTAGGTGGGTCACTTTCCTCTGACGGAGGAGAAGTGGCCCCAAACTAACTCAGCATGTTTATTTTATAATCAAGCACAAAGGAAGTTGGGAGGGATTCAAGATCTATGAGGGAGCTACAACAGAATTTTGTTGCTACCTAAATGGCAAACTGTTTTGCGGTTATCTTGTTGTTGCTAAGGCTTTGTTGTACTGTTTGCAGCTGGATGTGTGGGCTCTGAGATGCCATTCTGTGTAGCAGGCTGCATCCCTTGCTCTTTGGCTAGGGTTTGGAGCAACCAAGCAGGACCCTGCCTTCACTTGGGGCCTTGCCTTTGCTTGAGGCCTGCTGTCCGGACAGTGCTCATCCACTCCCCACACAACCTGGAAAAAAATATTCCAGGTTACATTATGAGCTTTTTTTTACAACAATGATGGAAAAGAAGGTATATTGGAAACTGTTATTTGTTACCCCAATGACTTCCTGAATGCCAACACCTGCCCTGCTTGTTTTGTGCCTTTACCTAGCTATTGCCCATTTGTGGACACCCATCTTGAACGTGAGTTCAAGTGCTAAGCCTCATGATGACATCCCCATTTTACCCACTCCATCCTTTCCCTGTTGACCCAGTTATATTCAAGTTACTCAGTAAGAATGTTCCCCCTGTGCCTCAACAAAGGCACTAGTCCAGGGTCCTTGCTCAGTTCTCTCCTTGCATACTGAAATTTTATGTGATTTTCCAGACATGCCATGCCTTCCTCTTTAGAACCTGAGTGTAATAAATCCTTGCATTTTATATGGCTCTTGGAGAAATTTCTGCAGTCGTATTGAAGAGATCCTCAAGGATCTCACATGAGGAACTCATTTTCCCATTTACCACATAGCGGGGAAGCATAGTGTGTGAGTATAAACAGTATGATGAATTTTCATTCTACTTATGGGACCAATTAACGTTTTTGAAAGGAAATATGAATGTATTAATTTAAAAGAAAATGAACATGATGCATTCCTTTCAAAAATTCCAACCTTCTTTACTCTTCAGAAGCACTTGAAAAAAATATCATAAACTATAGAGATATTATGTGTTGTTAGTAACATTTAAAATAAAATAGTAGGAAATGTTGCTCATTAATTGGAAGGAAAGTATTTTAATATATGGTGGGTCATCAACAGGATAAAGTAAATTGTCATTAAAAATGAATAAAATATACCTGCATGTGATTCCTGGAAAGTTCTACAAGGTGTATTATTAAACTAATTATAACAAGATTCAAAAAAAATAATGAGAAACCTCTGATGATGGACTGCCTCACATTGATACCCCTTTTTTTGAGTGTTATATTATATTATTTCAATATTTATTTCACAACAAAATTTTCAAGACATTTATCGTAGTCAATTCTGCTTATCTTCTCAGGATATTTTATTTTTATATTTCTTACAGTAACTGTAACTGGCTAAATTATTGTTTGGTAAATTAGATATTTTTATTCATATTGTTGTCCAACATTATATTTTTGGGAGAATGAAGGCATATGATACAACGTGTTTTTATTTTTTGGTTTTTTTTTTAGTTGGAGTCTCACTCCATCTCCCAGGCTGGAGTGCAGTGACACACTCATGGCCACCCCAGCATCAACCCGCTGAGCTCAGGCGATCCTTCTACCTCAGCTTTCTAAGTAGCCGGAACTATAGGCATGCGCTACCGCACCTGGCTATTTATTTATTTACTTTTTTAATTTAGACACAAGGTCTCACCAAGTTGCCCAGGCTGGTCTCAAACCTGCATGCTCAGGCATTCACGTGCCTTGGCCTCCCAAAGTGCTAGGATTACAAGCTGAGCATATAGGTGTTCTCAGATTTTTCTCTATATGACTGTTTTTAATATTTCAACTTTACTATTATTTTTTCTTTAAAATAAGATATATTTTCACATTTTAAAATTTGCCATTTTAATGGAACATTCAATGATTTTTCATGTAAATTTGCAAGTTTTGCATCTAGCATTATAGACTAGTGTTAGACAATTTTATTACCCCGATAAGATTTTTTATAATCATTAATTATAAATCCCAATCTCCACCCACATCCCCAAGCAACTGTCTGTCTAGATTTGCCTTTTCTAGGGATCTCATATTAAAAGAATCATACAACCTGTGGTCTCTTGTGTATGCCTTCTTTCTCATAGCACAAAGTTTTTGAGGTTCATTCTTGTTGCAGCGTGTATTGATAGTCCATTCCTTTTTATAGCTGAATTGTATTCTACTGAATATATATTTATGCTGTGAATCTCTAATCTGAAAATTCAAAATCCGAGAAACTCCAAAATTCAAAACACTTTAAGCACTGACGTGATGCCAGTAGTGGAGTCTCACACATTAATACTTAACACAAACTTTGTTGTGTAAATTAAATCATTTAAAATAACATGAAGTTACCTACAAGTTTTGTGTATGAGATATACATATACATATTATAAATATTTTTTAGTTTAAACCCTGTCCCTTTCTGAAGATATTTCATTATGCAAAATTTCAAACTCCAAAAAATCTGAAACAATTCTGGTCTCAATAATTTTTAATAAGGGATATTCAACCTATACCACCTTGCGTCTTTATATTTACCCCCTGTTGATGGGTAGTGAGGTTATTTTAAGTTTTTATATTATAAACATGTATAAGTCTTTGTGTGAAAATATTTCTATTTCTCTAGGGTAGATACCTATGAGTAAAAGTGTTATAAAGTTAATTTATGACTAGTTTTATAAGAAACTTACAAATTATTTTCACCTTACCAACACAATTTCCATTCCTACCAGCAATCTATGAGAGTGCCTTAATCTTCACATTCTTGCAAATATTGTTTTTTTCTGTCTTAAAAAAATCATAGCCATTCAAATGGAAATGAAATGGTATCTGTGTTTTTAATGTGCATTTCTCTGATGACTTTCCATAATGATGTGGACATCTTGTTAGCAATTAATATGTATTATTTGATATAATATCTGCTTACATATTTACTCATTTTAAAACTAGATTGGCTGGGCTTGGTGGCTCAGTTTGTAATCCCGCACCTTGGGAGGCTGAGGTGAGTGAGTTGCCTGAGCCCGCGGGTTCAAGACCCACCTGGGCAACTTGGTGAGACCTCATCTCTACAATAAATGAAAAACTAGCTGGGCGTGGTAGCGCGCACCTTTAGTTCCAGCAACTTGGAAGGCTGAGGCAGAAGGATCGCTGGAGCCCAGCAGGTCGAGGCTGCGGTGGCCGGGAGCGGCCACTGCATTCTAGTCTGGGCGACAGAGTGAGACTCCAACTCAAAAAATAAAAATAAAAATGAAAATAAAATAAAAAAATAAAAATAGACTGTTTGCTTTCTTATCACCAAGTTGTAAGAGTTAACTGTGTATTCTGGATACAAAAGTTCTTTATCTTGTATATATCTTTGTGTTTGAAGTGGAAACGTTTTAAATTTTGGTGGGGTTACATTTAGGTTTTGTTTGTTTGTTTTATGAATTATGCTCTTGGAGTAATACTTAAACAACCATTACCTAACCCATATCTTAAAGATTTATTCCCGCATTTTCTCCTCAAATTTAGTTTTAGTTCTCACATTTTAAACCTATCATCTATTTGGGGTTGGTTTGTGTGTGTGGTTTCAGATGCAGGTCTGAGTTCATCTTCTTGCTGATAGATATTCAGGTGCACTAGCACCATGTGTTGAAAATAACATTGGATTTTGGTACTAGCATGTCTTAATTTTGTGACTGTGGGTGGGCATATTATTCAAGCACATAAAATCTTACTGTGTACTGAGTAAGCATCAGATAAAATTTTCTTGTTCTAATAGAATTGTGATAAATATGATCCATTTTTAAAATAAAAATCCTGTATCTTTCATATATGTATACAGACAAAAGCGGTCAAGTGATAAATATTTTTCTCCTAGAATAAAAAGCACACCAGTAACCAAAATTAATTTGGGGTAGGAAAACTTGGAGTAAGGTTCTAAGAAGAGCTTTTAATTTTATTTTATATTTTTATCTACATTTAAATTTTTATAAGTTTTTGTTTGCTCTGCACTTTGTTATTTATGGATTTTTAGATCCATTTCTTTATATATTACTGTACTTTGTGGTGTATTAACAAAATTCTCAAAAATATTTTAGACTGGTACTTAATTAAAATGATGAATCACTTGTTTCTGGACTGTTATTCTTAATGTATAGTTTCCCTTAAGTTATGCTAGCTTCAATTTTAAATGACATAATGTAAATGTTAAAATCAGCTTAAATGTAAGTCACCTATGCATTTACACCTTGCAATTCGTATATAAAATACAGTACTCACAGGTTCAATAGGCCCAGTTTATCATAAGATACATTATGCAAGTAGAAAAATCCAGGCCTTGTAAATATGAATTTATGAATGAAAAAAATTTTTTCACTGTCAAAATAGCCAATTATTGCATACGTTGAGTATGAAAGTGTCAGACTAGTTATGTGTGTGTAAAATCTTGACATTTCTCCTACCATGAAACCAAACGAGAGAAAATTAAATGAAAAACAAATGCTATAATTGAGAAAGTCACGGAAAATAACAATATATCTACACATTTATAGAACTGAAGACATTTTAATCCCTCAGTACTCAAAACATCATGTTACAATCTTAGGTCTTAAGATGCAGTGTTTATGTGGCTGTTTAAAATTTACTCAACTTCTGGACAGATGGTAAGAGAACCGTTACAGCTATAAGTAGACCATTACAGAGGTGTGGATTGAATATAAGAGATTTTTTTCTACATTTTTTTTTTGAAATATACTAGTGAAGTTTTTTGTTTTTTGTTTTTTTTTTCAAATTGTCCTTTGGAATTCTAAGCAGATCTATAAGCACAATAAAATCTATAGGAATTCATCAGAGGAATGAAGGCAAAATGAATAAAGATCCAAGCCTCTTTTTTGCCTATATTAATTAGAGAAACTCAAGGTTACAGTCAGCACATAGTTGTGTGCTTTATTTTCATTTCTTTTTTTTTTTTTGAGTAGGAGTCTCACTCTGTCTGCCCAGGCTAGAGTGCAGTGGCACACTCACAGCCACCACAGCCTCAATGTGTTGGGTTCAGGTGATCATTCCGCCTCAGCCTTCCAAGTACCTGGGACCACAGGTGCACGTCATCACACCCAGCTAATTTTTTGATTTATTGTAGGGGCAAAGTCTCGCCAAGTTGTCCGGTCTGGTCTCCAATCCCTCACCTCAGCCTCCCAAAGTGTTGGAATTGAGCCACCACACCTGGCTAGTTATGTGTTTATAATCTGCTTGATATCAGTTTTACTAGGTGTAATAACAACCCATAAAAAGATATCTACATTCAAACAGTAGAAGATATACGTCTGATTCTTGTATTCAAACTTTTAGCAATGAATGACAAGAAGTCTGATTGGGAGATTGCACTAGAATAAAGGACGCCCACACAATTGGATTCTAATATTTAGGATACCAAACTGGTTTGCTACTAAATGTTATCACCCCTCTGTTTTATTTATTTAGCTCTGCATGCTCCTCAGATTATATCTGAAGGCCAATTCTCCTGCAGGAAGATTTATGTAGCTCTGCCAATATAATTTGTATGATGTCAGATTTGTGGTCATGCTCCTTTATTTGATTATGCCTATGACCACTTTTGCCTGTATAGATAAAGTATCTTTTCAAACATTACTTTGAGTATTTTGGTAATTGATTCATCAATTTTTGTTTGTTTGTTTGTTTAAGTTCTGGTCATATGTCATTTTCTATGAAACATGAATGACAAAACCAGTATAAATAATTGTGTTAAAGACAGGGGAAAAAGTTGACAAGTATATATATATATTTATACCAAAAATATGGTAAGGTTTAATAAAAATATACTGCAAAACAGTAGGGTCACGAGTTGACTTCAACAAGTTTTAACGTTTAGAATCACACTGGTGGAGGAGATATTTGATAGGCATGCCCATATATGTGTTATAGGTATCTTTGTTTTTCTTCTACCTTTGGGATTAGGGGAATAGTATGTAATTACTAAGAACATGGAAGGCACAGACAGCATTCTTTTACCCTACTTGAATTTTAAATCAGTTTTAAGAATTAAAACAAAATAATATATACACAGAGAACCAAATTATCTATTTAATACTGTTGAACACTAGGTAAAAGATATAGGTTGATTGAGAGACCAACACACTTTTTGAGTCTTTATACTTGGCACATGTTGGAACATCCTACAGGAGGGAAAGTTTGAGTCACTAAATTGAAAAAAAAATAAGCAAAGAAGGTCTTATTTGATCAACTGCTTCCCAATGTTCTGGGTAGAGAGGATAAGAGGGAAATCGAATACTCTTTACTCGGGGCCTGTGAAAGATTCATTCCAGCAATAGGACCAATAGATGCTATTTAACAAAGAGTTAACTTTCTTCATATCCATAGAAAGATTTTTGATATGATGAAAGAAGAATGCATTACATACAAATATTTTCTTATGATGGACACCAGGAATACAGAAGAGATATTTCCTTCCATGAGAAATGATTATTTACCATGATATTGGAAAAACCGTTTCTATGTAATTTACATTTCTGCAAAGCCTTGCCAAGTATTTTGCTTACATTGTGTTTATATTTGATTCTAATTTTTTACCTTGAATATTACTTTAAGATAATTCTAATTCTATTCTCATTCTTTTTAGTATTCTGAACATTGTAGACATATGCTTTTATAATGGGAATCAATAAAATTGATTTATATTCTTGCCTCTCTTCAATCTTAGTTGAATATTATTTGGAAACATCTTTTCATCCCTTGGGAAAAGTAAATTTTAAAATAAACTAAAAGCAATTTATTTTTTAAAGAAAATGACTTAAACGTAACGGAATACTAACTAGTTTACTTAAAGTGTTACTAGCCGCAAGTCACTTCCCACCATCATGGCAGGGTTAAAATGAGATGGAGTATCTACTACACGAAAACATAGTGTCAGAATGAGAATGAACTGGTGGCTGAATTATTTAATGCATGTTCAATAAATTCGTACAGAATAATTGTCTATCATTTCAGAAATAGTGACCCCTAATTTCATAATGTGATTGTATTTGGAAATAGGGCTTTTAAAGAGATAATTAAAGTAAAATGAGGTCATAAGGGTGGGTTCTACTCTATAATAACTGGTGTCCTTATGAAAAGGAGAAATTAGGACAGAGATATGCACTGAAGAAAAAAATCATCTAAGGACACACAGAAAAGACTGCCATCTACAAAATAAATAGAGAGGCCTCAGAAGAAATTCATTCATGAATAGGACTTCTAGATTCCAGAGTTGTGATAAAATACATTTTTATTGTTTAAGCTACCAGCCTCTGGTACTTTGCTAAGAGAATGCTACCAAACTAATATATATACCTTTACTCCAGTTTTATTTTCCACCCTGTATTTTTTCTTCCTCTAGAAGTATACAAGGAAAGCATGGTTCTAACCACCTGACAATCATAGTACAACCACGATAAGTGGAAGCTGCCCACCAGTTAAAAGCCGAGAAAGAACTGATGGCTCTGGGTGTCCTCCTGTATCAGTTATTGGCATATTGTCCCTCAGCTTTGACTTCACCCTTCAATAGATGTTCTGTGATAAACAAATATATTCGTTTAAGGTTTGTTCCTCTGTGGTAGCAGGATATTAAGCTTTCTCAATAGAGGCTCCAAGAGGGATATTTCAGAAAGAAGAGGTTGTCCTTTCCAGATTAGGTGGCCCTGCTATGTGAGTGTCAGGGCATCCACGTGAGGGTGGATTTGGCTCAGGTAGGGCCAGGAACTTTTTCCTGCTGACCATACAACTACAACCTGACAATATGCTTTTTGCAACCCTCTTTGCTCAGAAACTGGAGTTCCTGAGAAGCATATATATTCTACAGTCCTCCCTGGGGAGCTGTCAGTGGCCTGAATGGAGCACCTTTGGCTCTGAGTTACACATGGAGCACCTCTACATGGAGTATTCTTGACTCTATGTTACACATGGATCACCTTTTGCAATCACAATGATCCCCATGACCTGAAGGCTTTTTGTCCCACCTGGACTCGCACCTCATGCTCACACCACACATGTGACAGCTGACCACTTGCTCTACTACATGCACTATGTGGGTGATCCAATACTTGCCCAGCAACGCCAGGCTAACTTTTGGCCTCATCAAACCAGTGAAACTCCCTATTGTGGGATGAGTTGTATCACATTGTCTCCTATAGATCTAAAACCAACGTTTTTCCTTGCTTTGACATCTCTGTCAATCCTAAGGTATTGCAAAAAGTTTCTGTTTATCTTGTTGTTTCTCTCTTACTATAGTTGATAATTTATTACATTAAACTGCCCCTGTTCAGCCTATTGTGTTATTTCTATATCATGGATTGCCCTAGACTGCTATAACTAGGCATATCATAATCCCATTCATAAGAACCTTCACTTATTCTCATTATACTATAATACTTCCCATTCTCACTGTCCACTGCCCTCTTAACCCAGCACAGTGTCAGGGTCATGTCAGTACTCTGCTTCCAGAATAGATGTTGTTGTGTAGATGTATATGCCTACAAACACACATACTCAGAGTGTGATTGCTTTCTCAGATTTAGATTTGATTAAATTATATGCTATCATCCTCATTTCTTTATTTCCAAAGACTCTCTGTGTCTTTGCAGAATTAGAAAATGTATAATAAATTACAAGTTAGGGATCTTTGGATTAGATTTTACTTCTTAGACCGAAACAACTTTTCTTTTATCTAAATTATGACTCATGCATTTCGCTTTACCTTTGTGTTTCTATCTCATTTACTATTCTCTCTCTTACTTAATGACCCCAAAGAAGACCCAGTGACAGAGATATCTGGAATAAACCATCTCTTAGGGATTTACTAAGCAGCCACTGTCTGGGTTAGAATCAAGTCTGTTTGTTATTGAGAGGGGTAAGCTTTGAAAATTAGAAGTATGGTGCTCAGAGTAGGCTTTCATAATATAGATTTACACATATTTTAAAATATATTTGGGTATGTTTATCTACTACATTTAATATAGTCACATATTTTCAACATACCTAAATATTTAAATGTGCATATATACTTGCAATACATATCGCAACATTTGGACGTGGTAACACTTCTCAGCCACTGTATCACAATGTTGGTGAATATTACAGGGTTTGAAAACTGTAGCATTGTTCACTGGCTTATCTTAAGCCAAGTTTTATTTACTTTATTTACAATAATATAATCAATATTTTAGCTTGCAATGTTTGTGTTTTTGAATTAAGAAAGTTTAATTGTATAGATGTGTATATAAATGTGATAGCAGTTGTATACATAATCTCATACATTTGAGTTTTAAGTAACAAATGCAATTTTTATAATGAAGAAAAAGTAAGATTATATTAAAAGGAAAAACTTAAAAGGCCTAATTTCATTATAGATATTTTAAAGCTCACTATTTAATGTCACCACTCTATGATAGGCCTAAAACAATTTGAGGGTGTTTAAAAGAGAATAAGTATAAAGAATAAGAAGAGACCTTAAAATTTAAAATGAATAACAAAAATAAGACCACATATGTCATGAGCTTCCAATTCCTCTACTGAATTTAATATAGGTATTACCAAAAAGAAAAGAGAGAAGGTGACAGACATCAGAATCTCATAAAAGCATAAAGATACCCCGAGGATACAGAAGACTCTCAGCTTTTACTTGATGAATAAAGACTAAGGAGGAAAGTACACCAAGAACTAAAGTGTGTCAGCTCCGTGGGGAGTCTTGGCAGGAGTTTTCCATTTGTCCATTTTTACTTCCATCACTTTTCCTCTTTTATTTTTTCACCAAGTTTAATTTTAGGATTTTTCTTCGGAAAAGTGGATATATGCAAATGATTAAAAAATTCAAACTACAAAATATTTACAGTTAAAACAATTTGAGGATTTACATAAAAAACCAGCCATCTGTTTGGATTATACCCATAGTTCATGTTCTCACTTCCTTTAAGTCTTTGTTCAGTATGGACCACCTTACATAAAATAGCACCCACCACCATCAATCTGTTCTCTTTATACTACATTATTCTTTTTCATAAGTGTTTCTGTTATCTGATGTACTAATATCCAATGGATTATTGGTGCCTCTCTCTACTTGCAAGAGGTGTTCTAGAAGTTCAAGCTGTCAAGATCAATAAAGGGTCTGAAAATCTACTTTATGTGCAAGCTTGTAAGTTAGTGTGCCACAGGTTTGTAGGTGCTGCCAGACGGTAGATTACTGATTTAGAGACAAAGATATTTTTTAACACACAGCACAAATAGGTGGCATGAATTTGCATCTATTCTCCTTGCTCCTAGGGCCATGAGGGAGATGTAAAGTAGCAAGGGATAATGCTGAACACACACTGTGTTTGTGTCACAACTGAGGCACTGCAACTTGGGAAACCCACAGTCTTATAAGTATGCAGCAAAAAACTGGTTCAAATTTTTCCTGACCATGTCATCTTTATTATCTTGGTCAGAAAACAAAACTACCTTCTGTCCCTGAGGGAGAACTTATTTTATTCTCCCACAGCTGTTTGCTGTGCAAAATATTCTTATAAAGACAGTCTGGAATAAAGCTATCAATGTCCCTTACTCAGAAGACTTGTGGTAACATGAGAGACCAAAGGAAAACTTCCCCCTCTCCTCCCACAATATTCTCTCCTCATTTTGCACTGTCATGGTTCAAGAATACACCACTCCATCAATTAATATGGCTGACATGGAATGAGGAAAGCTTGTTAACTTTGGGTCATGCATCATTTAATTCAGACCACTTTCAAAGTAGTTCAAATACCAAGATGACAAAACCTTCAGTGCTGAGTTAGTTATCCGCAGACCCCACCACTTCCAGTTTTCTAGCTTAACCAATCCCAGAAACTGTCAGGTTCTACCTAAGAAAGTCAGGTAGCTTTCTTTTTAAGTTTTCATATAGGCCTTTTCCACCTGGAAAAATGCAAGTGTATTTTTCCACATGCAAAACAGTGCAGTCATTTTGGAAAACCATGTATCAAAATGTTTTGTTTTGTTTTGTTTTAATTTAAATACGTATTACTATATGACTAATCATTTCTACTCTATACTCATACCCAAGAGAAATAAATCTATAGGTCCACAAATACATGGAAATAGATATTCATAGCAATTTTATTCATAAATGCCTCATCGCATGTTCAAATTATAAATGTATAAGCAAAAAGTGGTATATACATACAGTGAAATACTACCCAACAATTAAAAGTGAATAATAATAATATGAAAATACCTAAGGATACAGTAAGGATAAGTGAAAGAAGTCAAACACCAAAAACTACATGTTGCATGATTTCATTTAAAAACAATGATTTAAGAAGCATAACTGTAATGACTGAAATTTTTTTTTTGAGTTGGAGTCTCACTCTGTCGCTCAGACTGGAGTGCAGTGGCCGCTCCCGGCCACTGCAACCTTGCCTGCTGGGCTCCGGAGATCCTCCCGCCTCAGCCTTCCAAGTAGCTGGAATTACAGGCATGTGCTACCACGCCCGGCTGACTTTTTGATTTATTGTAGAGATGAGGTCTCGCTGCCCAGGCGGGTCTCGAATCCGCGGGCTCAGGCAATCCACTCACCTCAGTCTCCCAAAGGCGCGGGATTACAGGTTGAGCCACCGAGCCCGGCTATGACTGAAATCTGATCATTATCAGTATCCCTCACCTCTGGCAATGACCAGATTTTGGCCAGTATAATTATTATATTTTTTAACTTTAAATTTCTATAAGATTAACTTTCTTTTTTGTTTTTGTTGAGATGTCCTACCTGTTCACTTATTTTCTGTATATATTTCTCTAATTCTTTTAATACATTTATGAAAATCCTGAAGATTTTGTTTGTGAAATCCCACATCTCAGTCAAACTGAAAGCAGTTTATGTTGAATTTGCTTTTTTTCAAAATAAAAGTCACTCTTTCCTATTGCTTTGCAATATTTTGTTGAAGACTGAACATTTTAAAATTACATTTTAGTGACTATAGATTCCATTTTGTTCTGCAAAGGTAATTATTTTTCTATACAATTAATATGACTGGACTCAAATTTTTAAATTTGCATCTCCTGTTGTGTAATAGTCATTGATGTCTCTCTTTCTAGCTTGTCTCCATCAGGATATATCCTGCATTTGTGTAGTTCTAACGGCCAGAAAGTGATTTTCAAAGGCTATGCTCAGACTCTTCAAGCCAATTAGGCTTTCTGCCAGTTGAGATATATGTGGGTTGAAGAATGCTTTCACAGGCACAGAAAGTTTTCAAGTCTCCCAGGCTTTCAGTTTTCACAGGGATCTTGGCTTCTTCATGTTTATGTATAGTTTATGTTGTTTATCAGTCATCCCAGAATGTGTAGGGAGTTTATTTTCTTAGCCCTTCTAAAGCTCTCTCACTTCAAAAATTCACTAATTTCAAATTCCTTTTCCATACTCTCAGTCTAAAAGTCCACAGACTTTCCATTTTTACCACATATAACTGCTATTTTTCATGAAATAGTTTGAGTTTTCCAGTTTGTTGAAATTGTTATTTTTAAAATTTTACATTATTGTTTAAACAATTGTTTCCACTTTGTATGTTTTCTGTGGACTAAAGTTGATTAACATTCACCAAACTGTCATTATAGAAAGTAGCCTTCAATGTTTTAATGTATTCTATCTTTATTAAAACAGTTCCATGTGACCCAATCTTATCCGTTTGCTTTTAGTTTTCTAAAATCATTTTTATATTGTTAGTAATCATGACATCAGGTTAATTTGGAAATATTTTTAACATATTTAGTAAAAAAATTATATGAGTGTTATATTTATGTCACAGATTAACATAATAATTATGGTTGTATTGAGAGTAAGTTTTAGTATTATCAACCTAAGCAGCTTTTACTTCTTTAATATAGATTTTTTATAAGGAGTTAATAAGTAAAACTTTCTGTATCACATTTATTCCTGATTAAACCATCTAGTTTATTTCAGGTAACATGACCTTTGAATTGTACTGATTAGAGGACATAGTGGGAAAATTACACTAAAATATGAAATAAGATTACTGATTGTTTTCGCTGGTATCCAAGTTTTCAAATATATCAAATATTAAATCTTTTTTTAGCTCTTTACTGAACTATTATATTACTAAAGCTAACTCCAATACATACTTAACTAATAATCTTATTTAATTATTCAAGAAAAAGAATATCTGTCCCATTTTATCATTCACAGATCCATTCTTACTGAGAGTGATTAATGACTTATTGTGATGTCAGACCTAAAGACAGGCTGAAGTTAACTGAAAAATATACAGTTTTAAATAATGCTGAAACAGCTTTTTGAACCCACTTTTTTTTTAATTGAAAATAATTGTACATAGTGCCATACTACTTCAAAACTTAATCAGGCTTTTTGAAGACATACTATTACATCTTTAAAAAAAATGGATTCAAGGGATACATGTGCAAACTTAATTCAAAGTTATGAAATGTATAATTTTAATAAGTGGAATTAAATACACTGTATTGTAAAGCATACTTTTTTTTTTTTTTTTTTGAGTCAAAGTCTCACTCCATTCATTGCCCAGGCTGGAGTGCAGTGGCATACTCATGGCCATCCCAGCATCGACCTGCTGGGTTCCAGCGATCCTTACGCCTCAGCCTTCCAAGTAGCCGGAGCTAAAGACCCCACGCTACCAAGCCCTACTAATTTTTTTTTTAAATTTATTGTAGAGACAAGGTCTCACCAAGTTGCCCAGGCTGGTCTTGAACCCTCGGGCTCAGACAATTCATTTACCTTGGCCTCCCAAAGTACTGGGATTACAGGCTGAACCACCGAACCTGGCCGATTAAAGTATAATTTTAATGACTAAAATTAAATATATTGAGTAAAACAAAGTTTTGTTTCATGTGGATAATAGTAAAATTTTGAACACTAATAATATATTCTGTAGATGCCTAAATGTTTTGTCAATTAATGAAGACATAATTTCTGTAAAGCTGGTTTATGCCAATTAGATTGCTAACATAAAGCTATCATATTCGGTTTAGGTAACATGGAGTACATGCAAACTGTATGAATTTAGTTATTAACTCAGTGAACATATTCTAATTCAGTCTGTATGCATAAATAACAGCTCCTCTACTAGGCAAATACATGTATTGACTGATTTACAGAGATTCAACGTTTAGTACTCAGGATTAATTCTGTTTCATACTTTAGCATTTACATTAAAATCTGAACATTACTTATTTCTGAAGTGTTACTAGAATGACAATATTGCAGGTTAAGAACACAAGTATTAAAATTTGCATTCATAAAATTTTGTGATTTTTAAAATTTTTATGTGATTTTAGAATTTTTCTTCCCATATCTTTGCAACAGCCTTGCCTTAGTAATTGATACTGTAATTCAAGAACTGATTGTTCTGTATGTTAGCAAAGGGCACTCATTGCTCTTTGAAACCTTATCATCCCAAATCTATTAATGGTATTAAATGTTTTAAGTTGCTTTTGCAGTAAATTTTCTTGTTACTCAAAATATTGTGGTAATTAGTAAAATCTAGCAATTTTTAATCTCTATGTACAGTAATTCTCTGCATTGAGAGACATTGATAAGCTAGTATGTGAGACTATGTCTTAATACCAAACTAATATCTCCTTTGAAGTATTGGTTCTATCTCTATTTTTAAAATTTTGCTGTGAAAATGCTTTCTTTATTTTTTTGCCTCCACTTCTATGTGTCCTTCTGTTTGTGAATAGGTCTCCCTTATTTAATTTCAAGAATCTTGAGCCTATGACAGTGAATCATTTTGTTTTATGTCTCACTGATTATTCATATTCATTGAAGGCTAGCTGGGATTGGTGCTCTGTGTTTTCTCAGAGCACCAATTAAAAATGGCAGACACAGCCCCATCTGGAACATAGCAAGTCCTAAGTTCAACGAGTCAGTGAGTGGCAATGTATGCCATTTCTTAATTATTTTTTCAGAGACTGTAGTGTTAGTTTTTTTCACTTTTGCCTGACCAGACCAAGAATAATTTTCATGCCTACTTCAGAGAGGACAAGAAAAAGCAACACTAGCATTTTCCTGAAAGGAGAGGTAAAATGAAACATGTGTTAATGATTCAAGTTTATCAAATAGGGTTTTTTAAAAAAATAAACATTGTCTTTACCAAAATTCTGCTTTCTTCTGACATCATCCCTTATTTTAAAATCCTCCATGAGGAGGTTATTCTTTCAAAAGGATGTCCTTAAACTTCAGAGGGTGACTTATCTGTAAGAAAATCAGTCTCATAGCTTGCAATGATTAATTTTTAATTAAAGTCTATTAGAAGAAAATTGAATAGTATAGAAATACCACAATTCTCTTAGCTGTTTTGTAACACATCTATGAGATATTACTGTAGTAAGAGAAAGTATTTTTATAACCTTAGTTTATTACCTCTGTGCATGTGTTTGTGAATGTACATTATATGTATGTATGTGTATGTGTGTATCACTAAAGTTGTGGCAGCTTGAAGACTTATAATCTGAATAATTTTGACCACTGTTTATATGCTATACTGGTAATTTGCTAAGCACTTTCACATTATCTTCTCAATTCATTCTAATTGAAATTATATAAAGTATTTATAATTTTCCATTTTTATATAAGTAGAAACTAAGGCTCAGCAATATAATGAGTCAAAGGTATAATTGGCATGTGATGGAGCCATAATGAAGGCTGCCAATTTTGATTAAAAATCATTCTCCTTTGAGTACAGTCAAGATTTGGCAAGATAGTTATGGTCTGTTGGTTATTTTAACATGAAATGTATTTCTTCCCTTTTTGGGGGGGTGTGGTTGGAGTCTCACTCTGTCACCCAGGCTGGAATGCAGTGGCATGCTCATGGCCACTGCAGCCTCGACCCGCTGGGTTTAGGAAATCCTTCCACCGCAGTCTTTCAAGTAGCTGGAACTACAGGCATGCACGACCATTAAATTATTTTTTAATTTATTTATTGTGAAGATGAGGTCTCACCAAGTTGCCTAGGCTGGTCTCAAACCCCTAGGCTCAGGAAATTCTCTTGCCTCAGCCTCCCAAAGTGCTAGGATAACAGGCTGAGCCACCATGCCCAGCTGGAATGTATTTCTTTTATTTATTTATTTTTTTGAGTTGGAGTCTCACTCTGTCGCCCAGAATGGAGTGCAGTGGCCACTCCCGGCCACCGCAGCCTCGACCTGCTGGACTCTGGCAATCCTTCCGCCTCAGCCTTCCAAGTAGCCGGAATTACAGGCATGCGCTACCACACCCAGCTGATTTTTTTGATTTATTGTAGAGATGAGGTCTTGCTGCCCAGGCGGGTCTCGAACCCGCAGGCTCAGGCAATCCACTCACCTCAGCCTCCCAAAGGCACGGGATTACAGGCTGAGTCACCAAGTCCAACTGGAATGTATTTCTTAAACACTAAGATTCACTTAAAAATATTTACATATCATACTCTTATGTAAATATCAATTTTTAAGTATTTAATAATGTGTGAGTGATATTGTTATACAATGAGAATCTTGCATGCTACTAGGGGTATTTGTGTTTTCAAAGCAGATGGCATAATGTTAGAAACTAGGAATAAGATCAGATAATATCCATTATAGCTAGTACCCAAATTCACCAGGATTTTCCTCAGATAATACTTCAATTACTGTCACATCTAATTATGTAAATTATTACTCCAGTTTTAGAGATGAGAAAAATGAGTATTTGAATAACTATGTGATTCTCAAAAGCCACAGTATGAGCAAATAGTGAGCATTGCACTAGATGGACATAGCTCTCTAATTTATTTTTACTGAATAACGTACTAGTCTAGGTACAGTAAGGTCTGTGATAAAAATAAAAATATGCAATTCTTAACAATATGTATAATGCCCTGATCACAAAGTGCAATGAAAGTTTTTCCTAGGAATATAATACATATAGGTAACAGTTAGTATGAGGTAATTTTTGTATTTATTATAATTTATGTAATAATAAACATGATTATTAATAATACTTAAAGATATGAAAGTTATAGTATCTAAGAGTAGTTTAACTTTGTTATTCAAACACAAAAATTGTATTATCAATTAACTCAGAATTCACAAAACCAAATATTGGAATGGATTTCAGGGCAAGGACATAAATATTACAATTTTAGGTAATCTTATTTTTTAAACATTTATATAAAATAATTTCAAGAGGTAAAATTAATATTTTAGTCACTAAAGTTATTTTGCAGCATCATCTAAAAGAGTTTAAAAGTGTCAGATACTAACAGTAAATGATGAAATATGTTAAAAATGTAAATTATAAAAACCCTGGTGAAATCATGACATAGCTTTTGTGGAATTAATAGAAAACTATAAATACATTAATAACATTGAAACAGTTAAGTAAATCTATGTATATGAGAAAAAAGAAATCGATACAGAAAAACATAAATTTAAAAGTTAGTAGATTTATAGGTGCAGACTTAAAAAATGATATTATATAGCTTTTCAATGAAATAAAAATAGACTGTATTCTATCTATCTTTATATTTAAGTTTTGTTTTCAGTGTGATCATTTTAATTAGCCTCTTCTCAAGTGAAGAGAAAAAAGAGTACAGAAGTAATGGATTTGAGAAAAAAAATGAATTTTTTTTTAGTACCAAAGACTAAAGTTATTACAATTCTATTAACTGTTTTGTAACACACCTATAAGGGATCATGAGTTCATTTCAAAATATTTTATTATAAATATTATCATTAAAAAATATAAGGACAAAATACATATTTTCTAATTACTTACTGACCATGTTCCATTTTTCTCTCACCTCGATTCATTTTTCCTTGTTTTTTGTTTGCTTGTTAGTTTGTTTCTTTTTAGAGCTATAGACATTGTGACTTTAGAATTTCCTGACCCCAATTTTTTTATTTGTGCCTTAGGTAGTTTCTAAATTACCATATGGACAAATAACAAACCAATCATTTTTAAACTAAGAAATATTGTTTTATGTTTAGAGGGATGGGAATATATCTTTCTCACACTTTTTGCATTTGTAAATATTTCCATAGAAAAATAGCATGAAAATTATAAAATGTCCTATTGCTTTTAGGAATGAACATTTTTTTAGGATACTATTGCAGGAAATCTAGGGATGTAGTTACTGATAATTACAGCACTCTAAAATGAAGTTAGAAGAAAATATTATTAAGTATGGACCAGATTTTGTGTGTAAAGAATGTAACCTGAGGGCTTAAAGCAAGAAATACCCAATAATGCTAAGCAGAATATCAGAAATATTTAGTTTAATAAAGATCTAGGTAACATTTCAAATATTTTTTCCAACATGATTGCAAGTTAGTAGTTATAAATTTATGTTGAATTTGTCAATGTAATCAGATATAGTTGTAAACTCATAAATACATATATATATCATATTTACTCAGTTTAAGTTAACTTATGAACAAATACGTCTCATGACTAGACACTGTCTTCTAAAACATGATTATTATGTTGGAGTAACTGACATACTTTGCAACAACCAAACACAATAGTATCTCATATTAAATTAAAAGATGAGTCTTCTCTGTAGGTAGTGGATAAGATTACTATTCTGATTGACAAATTATACAGATGTCTTACATCAAATTCACTCTTGTGTGGACCCTTTTGATTACATGTCAGCAATATAGGTTTCATTTACGGTAGTGACCTAGTATTAAACTGGAAATCTAGTCATTTATTTGAAGAACAAAGAAAAGAAGCATTCTAATAGCTCTAGTTTCACTTATTCATTACACAAAGACATTGAGTAACCAAAAGTGAGAAAAAAATCTGTTTCATAATCTAAGTATAAGGAAAAAATCAAAATTGATTGTCTTGTTTTCTAAGCACAAAATTAAGTTGACTTTAAATAAATTTTCTCAAATCTTTATTTTTTTCTAACTTACTACAATTGATTTAGAAAACAACTCAGGTAGATCTGACAGTACACTTTAGTACTGATTTTATTTGTATCAAGTTTTTAAAGGCTACACTAATGCCAGACCACTTTTGTAATAAAACAAGCAATACTTTTAAATCCCTTTTAAAATATAGTATAAAACTTTTGCATGCTTCCTGGGGGTTAATTTGAAAAGAATGTGTTTCAACAATTTAATTAATTATGAGAGGTTATGGATTCATATGCGAAGTAATTGAACACTTGTTATGTGCAATTGAATTTACCAAGCAGAAATTTTATTTTTTACAACATTTGACTAGGATTCACTTTTTAAACCACAAAATAGAAGCTAGCAACAATGCACTTTGTGGGCATCTGTTGTAGGCGAATTACCAATGGTTGGGTCATTATTTATTGCATCCCAGAGTTTCGTAGTTAGTTCTTTGCCAGTTTTCAATCAAGTATTTCATAGAGCTGAAGGGTTATAAGAACTTATAAAATATCTACCCCAAAAGTAGCAAATGCTAATAGCAAAATTTTAAAGAACAGTGCAAACCAAAGGAAAACCTTACTTAGAGTGTGCTTATAACATGTTCCATAAAAAACAAGAGTCAAAGTTTGGGGGGAATAACTCATGCATTTTATTTCCTCTGATTAAGACTCTAACTAGAAAGTTTCTGAGACAACTGCCAAACTATTAACAATCCTCCTGTGTAAATTTCCTGGTTGGGATAGAGCTGTCTGATTTTTTTCTTAATATCTGAATTTGGACATATAAATTATAGTTTCCTGAATTTATTTCATTAAAAATAGAAATAATGTGAATAACTTTTTGTTTACAGACTAAGTTTTGTTTTGTTTTGTTTGTTTTATTTTAAAGATGTGGGGTACAATTCAGGTTAGGTATACAAATGTTCATTATTCAGTTACCCTTGTTGATGAGGTGTGCCCCTCCTTTTCCAGGCAGTTTCCCTCAATTGCCAATCCCATTTCCCTTCCCTGGCAGTTTCCTGCTACCATCAATCCCTTTCTTCTTCTTTTTTTTTTTTTTTTGAATTGGAGTCTCACTCTGTTGCCCGAACTGGAGTACAGTGGCTGCTCCCGGCCACCGCAGCCTCGACCTGCTGGGCTCTGGCAATCCTTCCACCCCAGTCTTCCAAGCAGCCGGAATTACAGGCATGCGCTACCACGCCCGGCTGATTTTTTTGATTTATTGTAGAGATGAGGTCTCGCTGCCCAGGCGGGTCTCGAACCCACGGGCTCAGGCAATCACTCACCTCAGCCTCCCAAAAGTGCGGGATTACAGGCTGAGCCACTGAGCCCGGCTACCAATCCCTTTCTTATAGTATTATGATACTTGTTCAAAGTCCACTTGTGAGTAAGAGCATATGGTACTCTGTTCTTTGTTTCTGTGATAGATCACTGAGTATGATCGACTCTAAATCCATCCAAGTTGATGCGAACTCCATATGTTTGTCCTTCCTTATGGCTGCATAATATTCCATTGTGTATATGTCCAGCTTCATGGGCAGTATGGTTGGTTTCATGTTTTTGTTATTGTGAATAGAGCTGCAACAAACATGCATGTGCAGGTATCTGGATTGGTGACTCTATGTCTCTTCGAGCAAAAGCAATTAATTCTACTTTTGATTAAAGATTATGCTCAATGGACTCTATCACCTGTTCATGAATTTAAGACTGTGTAAATAATTATGTTTTTGTGCTATCTTATTCTGGTTGATGGAAGCACCTTCAACTTTTTGTTTACATCTCACTAGCAAGTTCGTTTAATCAAGTAATTACTATAAATTTTGCATATGATAAAACAAATAGATTTTACTATACAGCTCAATGAGTTTGACAAATATGTACATCTGTGTATACTCACCAATACTTGCAGGAGAAAAGAAAACTTACTTTTATTGTTGTGGCATTAATTCCAATACATGCTTACTTTCATCTATGGAAATATTTAAATTATTTTTCTTATTGTCACAACCTAATAAGAAACTTCTTGGGCCAGAGGTACTAGAGATATTACACACACACACACACACACACACACACACACACACAAATTATTCTCTCTACAACTTCCAAATCAAAAGGAGTAACACAAAACTAATTGGATCTTTGGTTTCTGGAGAAATTTTATACCATATGAGGAATATTTTAGCTTTCTATTTGCAAATTTATTTTCTTTTTTCTTTTTTAAACAAATATATATTTCTTTTCTTTTCTTTTTTTTTTTTTTTTTTGAGTTGGAGTCTCACTCTGTCGCCCAGACTGGAGTGCAGTGGCCACTCCCGGCCACCGCAGCCTCGACCTGCTGGGCTCCGGCAATCATTCCGCCTCAGCCTTCCAAGTAGCCGGAATTACAGGCATGCGCTACCACGACCGGCTGATTTTTTTTACTTATTGTAGAGATGAGGTCTCGCTGCCCAGGCAGGGCTCAGGCAATCCACTCACCTCAGCCTCCCAAAGGCGCAGGATTACAAGTTGAGCCACCAAGCCCTGCAAATGTATATTTCTTAATGTCTGAATTTGAATAGGGCTCTGAGGAGCAATGACCACCTCTCTTAGAGCTTCAGCGAGTCATTACCCAGTAAATTCCTTTGGGAACCCATATTTGAACAACCATGTTTGAAATGTCAGCCACTACACTCACATTATGAGGGCCTTTGGAATAAGTTCTTAACTGCCACCAATGATTAGATGGATGTTACTAAAAAGTTATTTGAAGATGTTGCCATATACCTTTCTTTGAAAGGCAACTGTTTCTCTGGGCTTTAATTAAAATTGCTTCTATTATTATTTACTTAATTGCTTCTTTATAAGAAGACATTATTTATTATCTAAAATACCCATCATACCATGGTCTATGTCAGAACAATATTCAAGTAGGAGGCAAGCGTGCAAAATGTTTCCACACGAAATGCTCAAGCATGTGTGTCAGAGAATCCCTTGGAGGCACACATTGTCTACATGACGAGGTCTCTGCTGTGTCTTTGAGGCCCAAACTGGTTTCCCCCCAGGAGTTGCCTAACCCCACTGCCAAATGGTGTCTATATATGATGCATTACCGGAGACTACTAAGCATGATGTATGGTTTGCTGTTGAAGGGGGGAGTGCTGTCTCTCAGTCTAAAAGCAGCTGTATTACAATTGACTGATAATTGTATTTTTTAAAAGGACAAGATACATTCACTCAATGGGCAGAAGTGGTGTTGCTCATGCTATCAAAAAAATAATGCATGGATTTATATCAATTTTGTGCAATAACTAATAAACTGGCAAAATAATCCAGAGAATGGCCCTTAAATGACTAGAAAATAAAAGGAATCACAGTATAGGGCAAATTTTATGAAAGATTATTAAGTACTTAAAGAAGAAACAACAAAAACATCAACAACAACAACAGCAAAAAACTTGTGACTACAGCAGGGGGAATAGAACCCAAAAGTGGATGACCTCATTGTTTTATTGGGAGTGGCCTCTTAGGTAGACATAATAAAAAAGCATAAAGTCATTTAAACAATGCAACAATAAGAAGAATAAAATACGCTTCACTTTCTTCCCCAAAATTAAGAGTTTGAATAATTGTTGGTTTTTTGTCAACAGAAATATGAATCTAAAAGCAGTTATGATCTATCTTAACAAGATAATAAAGCTGACCCTTAAATGATGAATTAAATATATGTATTCATCTTCCAGGATTCCAGATTAATAATCAGAGGTATTGATCCAAGTTATATTGATTCTGAATTTGGATTTGTATATCTAGTATAGTACTTGAAGCAGATACCATAATATTATTAGAGGTCTTTGACTAAAACTATTATTTCAATTTGGAACCACTGATGTATCATCTGATAAGCAGATTAATTTTACTGCAGGTGCACTAACATTGAGCTAGGGTTAAGCAACATGTAAAATGGACTTTTCAATGGCTTTACAATTCACAAAGTAGTGGACAGATTTAAAATTTTAATGGACAACTGAAATGCTTATCTGCCTGTGAAATTGAAGGTTATAAAAGACTGAAGAGGTGGTTCACATAATTCAACAAATGTGTTTAGGAGTAAAGAGAGCACCATTAGATCAATAACTTAGATCTTCTATTGAAGATGGGAAAAGATAATGGGAAATAGCACAGGATTTTACATACATTTTTACTATACTATTTTTTCTGCTTCAAATTATAGTGCTAGAAAATTGATTAAGTGGATGAAAAACTTATTTTTTCTTGAAAATGTATCATTCCTAAGAAGATCGTGGTTGCTAAACATGACATCATGATTACACCTTGAAATATTGCTGTGAAAAAAACACTTAAACATAACTGACAGAAGTCTAGGAATTCTTGGAAAAACTGAATTAAACTTTAAAATGTCATATTGTCATACTGAGGAAAACAAATGCAACTGGATTATATTGGCTAATTAGAAGGAATATTATTTCCGGATGAAAAGAAAAATGGCGGGAAGTTTAGACAGATAGTGCAGATTTTGAAAAAGTTTAAACAATCACAGCAAATGGCTGGATAACATGTTTGAGGATATCATATTTGCTAACTATCATAAACAGTGATTCCAGATGAAAAATTAAACGTATTCCTACAGATTTTGGTGGAGAGAGGCGAAGCACCTTGTTAGCAGAAGTATAATGAGTAAACTTATAAGACATTTATAATGCCATCAGTCGATGGAAATTTTAAAATGCAGAATGTAATTTGCATTTGGTCGCTCTGCCCATGCACAATGCACAAATTAAAAATCATTGTAAAACACTGGAAAGATGTGAGAACACAAACCCAGGAATGCAGTTGGCCAGAAGCTTGAAAAGTGAAGGAAATGGTTTCCCCCCAATCTTCCAGAAAGAATGCAACCTTTTCATTCTTTCTTTTTTGTTTTGAAGAAAACGATACATTTTTATTGATAAAAATTACGTAAGCCCCAAGTCAAGAGATTTCTGTTAATAGATGTTGACAGAAAGACTCAGTGCCCTAAAAACATGTCAACTTCCTTAACTGATGTACAGATTCAAAGAATACCAATAAAAATCCCACATATTTATTTTTCAATGTTAGTATTTGTTTTTTGAGTTGTGTGGTACAGGTGAAGATTTTCTGCTTAAGTAGGCTGCATGCAGGTGAATTCAGGGCTGCTAGCTGGCCCTCACTCCCCTTGGTGATGAACCAGGTATCCTTTGCATTGTCACGTGCCCCTCTGCATCTTCCCTCCTGTCCTTCCTTTCGCATAAGTGCCCAGCAACTACTACTCCCAACCTGGTGTTGATGTGACTAGTGTTCAGGGCCCTCTTATGAATGAGAACATGTGGTATTCAGTTATTTGTTTTTGTGATAGTTCACTTAGTATGACGGTTTCCAACTGCATCCCAGTTATTGTGAAGGCTATGATTTTATTCTTCTTTATGGCTGTGTAATACTCCATTGTGAATATGCACCACATTTTCTTTATACAGTTCAATGGGCATCTGGATTAGTTCCATGCTGTTGTTATTTTGAATAGTGCTGCAATAAACGGCATGTTTAATAAACGCCATGCTGTTGTTATTTTGAATAGTGCTGCAATAAACGCCATGCTGTTGTTATTTTGAATAGTGCTGCAATAAACGGCATGTTTATTCTATAAGAATTCTAGAGAAAAGCCTAGGGAACACCTTCCGGGACATCAGAGTAGGCAATGAATTCATGATCAAGTCCCCTGAAGCAAATGCAACAAAAGCTAAGATAGAAAGGTAGGACCTAATTATACTGAAAAGTTTTTGCACAGGAAAAGAAACCATCAGGAGAGTAAAGAGACAACCCATGGAATAGGAGAAAAATATTTGAAATATTTGCAAGCTATGCATCAGACAAAAGTCTAACATCCAAAATCTACAAGGAAATCAAATGAACTAAAAGGGAAAAAAATACAACCTCTTTAAAACATGGACAAAGGACATAAACAAACACTTCTCAGAGGATGACATACAGGCAACCAACAGACACATGAAAAAAAAAATGTTCAGCCTCACTAATCATCAGAAAAATGCAAATCAAAACTGCAATGAGATACGACCTAACTCTGATAAAGATGACTGTCATCAACAACCAGCAATCCCTCTCCTGGGATTATATCCAGAGGAACATAAATCACTATTTAAAAAAGACACATGCATACGAATGCAACCTTTTCAATCCACTCTATACAAGAAAAAAAGAGAAGAATGATGGCTTGTACCTGATTACTGATTTGATCTCTTGATTTCTGCTATTGAATATGGTTATACAGCCAGAGAGATACAAAATATAAGACTTGAGCAATGCAGCATCTTCCCTGAGATCAAGATAGTATACACTTTTGGCAGTTTATGATCTGAGACAAATTACATCCTTTGTGACTGAGAATGAAGTCTGAAAGTTATGCCTTAATGTCTCAAACACCTTTGATGTTTATTAGTATTTTCTGTCTCTGGCTGTATTTTATCCTTTGACTATCACAAAAGTCTTATATAAATGCATCTTGCTAACATCCTGAGTAATTGCTATAATCTGAAACCCTGTGGCATCGTGAAATATCAATTTTTGTGGGACTAAACTCTTGAGATAAGTTTGCTTATTCATATGGCTCAGGTTTAATGTTTACTGATCATCAACAAGCTGTTGTTGATCTAATAAGACGTTGAGTATCACTGATTCCTGAAGAACTTGGAATTTCCAAAATTTATATTTTAAATTTATTTGTGAGGATCTTTCCACTAGTACAAAGTAATCATTTTCATGAGTTTTTCATATTGCTTTAAAACTATATATAATGGGGCAATCCCCTCGGGCCCCCTCCCATTGTAGGAGCTTTTCTGTCCTCTCAATAAATCCTGCTTAAAAAAAAACCAAGTATATAATGCTTACAAATTTATAGCACTCACATGGAGCATATGAAAATTGAAAGCATGTATAGTTAAAAAATATAATCTTTTGATATTTTTACATTGCAATTACTATCAACTTTTTAATATCTAATAAAGTATAGGAATAAACCTGTTTCTATATTGCAAAAGGACTAAAAATAAGATTACATACACTAGAAACTACTTAACAGACATTTTACATGTAAGATACTTTATTATATGTAGATAACCTGGGAAGTAAAAGTCTCCCCAGGAAGGACAAAATGGGAAAAATTATAAACAGCCAATACATGTCAATGTGTATTGAGGACTTATGCCATGCACTGTGCTAGGTACTAGGGATATAAAAATGTCTAAAACCAAACTCCACCAAGCTTACAGCTTTGAGGATTAAGCAAACAAAAGAAACAAAAAACAAGTTCAATACAATTTAAAGATATCTAAGAATATGACAACTATAGATTGTTATAAATGTATTGATTAGTAATATTTTACTCACCCATTTAATCAAAACGTGTGGGATTCTGTAGTGGTCAATGATTGTATTCTGGAAAAAAAAAGATAACTAACTGAGGTGTGAAGGATAAGCTTTATTCAGAAACCTCTGGGATGGGAGACATGTATTGAGTAACTGAGATTGAATGGGCACTACAGGGCAAAGAGGAGAAAAGGTGAAAATGCTCTCTTTGAAGAAGAGAAATATTTCCTATGACCAAATAACAGAGTGATTTGGGGACGGTGAATGATTATGGAAGTGGAATCACATCACGCCTAAGACGTAAACAGGAGCATGAGTTAACACACTGGGCAGTGGTGGAAAGACATCTGAATAGCCAAACAGCAGTGGTCTCACTTCCTGTGAAGTGCCTAAATGGAGAAGTTATTCAATAGAACTATTTTCTGTGTGCTGTTAATATGTCCATATATTGATCAATAGGGGCTTCACAAATTCATTTTCTCAATAGCTTTTCCATTTTAAAAGATTTCTATTTTTAATTTTTTTAACTGAACAAGTTGGCTTTATTACTAGTTACAACAAGGCCATCGAGAGCCTTCTTACATTTTCCCAGGGATCACCTCTCCAGGTGTACAGTGTGGGTAGGTTGGGGAGAATTGGTATGAGTAAGGCAGGGAAACTTGTAAAATCTGTATTCCTAGATATACAATCAATAATAATAACTATAATAATAACTATCAAGCGGTTCTTTTTTTTACTCAATTTTTTATTTTAAAGATTTAGGGTACAATTCAGGGTTAGGTATACAAATGTTCATTACGCAGGTACCCTTGTTGATGAGGTGTGCCCCTCCCCTCCCCCAGTATATTCCCCTGGCAGATTAAATCTTTTTCATTGTAATTTCTAGGAGGTATCCCAGTTTTCTTTTCAAAATGAGGTAATAATGGAAACTAAATGAGCAAACTATTCCATCTTCCATTTGATGGGTAGAAATAGTAAATCATAAACAAAACAAAGCAAAAACATGCAGATCTATGTACCATTTATTCTGCATGAATTGCAACCAATGATAAAATATCTTTATGATTTTGCAGTGTGCATTATTGATGAGAATCATAAATATTTGGAAAAATGAATATATATACAGCCACTTGGCATTCTTAGAGTTTCTTTCCCAAAATTATCACCTACATTTATTTTAGAAATAAAATATATGCTTCATCTGCGGAATTGAATAAAAATATTATTGAAAACAAAACCTGAGTATCATTTGCTATCTTTATGAAAATCCACCAGTTTACTTGCTTCTGGGATTCAAGCCAGAAGGATGTTGATAATCAAATAGTGTTGTTTCTCTATTGTGATATTTATTATTCAATTAATCTTTTTCATCTCCTAGTTTCAAGAGTAATAAGAATTCCCTTAATTACTTTGTCTTGCACATAGAGCAGTTTTGAGTGTTCTCAGAAAGCAAATTCTAATTAAGAACCTTAAAAAAATGGAAAGTAATTTTACCTTAAGATTTTCAGCCACTGTTGAAATTAGGGGTCAAAATAGCAACAGTCAACATTATAAACAAAACAAAACTCAAGTCTTTGTATCAAATCTTTTTAAATTTCATTTTTACGGTTTGCAGAATTTTTAATGTATTTTTTGCATTTATTATCTAGAGTAAGTCTGTGATAATGATGTATGAAATTCAGAATTATTTACAATAAACCTAAATAAAATGAATATTCTAAAATGTTTATAGCCTTAAATCAGCTGGATTTTTTCTGTTTCTGATTTTTTGATAACTCTGTTGAATGTTTGCATATTAATCATTGTGCATCTGATAAGAAATCTTCATGATTGGTCTGATGTAGTTATAAACATGCAAAAAAAAAAAAAAGATCACAAATGGACTATTCCAAAACTTTGTTAGCTGTGGTGTTTCTTCATCTGGTGATACATGCCATTTTAGAATTTGACTTCGCTATGACTAAATAAACAGTCGAGAATTCAGTCCACTTGTGCATATATACCTGAAATCTTTCAGTCATGTAAAATGGCTATGTGGGAGAAGAGAAAGACAACTGAAAATCAGATCTAGTTTCTAGTCAAAAGCATAGAATGCCACGTAAGCACACAGACTGGCTCTGGAGTCAGACTGCCAGGTTCTGATATTAGCTCTGCAACATACCAGTCCAATGACATTTTTTGATTCTCTGTTCTTTTCTTTCTTCATATATAAAAAATAATTTTTCTCCTTTTTCATAGCTTTTTAAAATATTAAATTATTTAATAAACAAAGTTATTTAGAAAAGTCCTAAAGATAATATACTCAATTCTTGTTATTATTATTGTCACTGACTACAGAAAAATTAATCATACTTTACTTTCTGAAACTTTAATCTAAAAAATGAGAGGATAAAGTAAATAAGTACAGATTTGGATAAAGCCACTAGATTTTATTACCAGACTATAGTTCATTATTTTTTCAGAATTAACAGAATCAGCCTCCTGCCTTACCAGTCTTTCCTTATATTAGGTCTTCTTTATAATACATAGTTACTAATACAATTTTACTCTTTGTCTCGCCATCAAATGCTCTCACTTTCTATCTTATTAAGCTTAGATTCTATAGCCCACCATTTTAATCATAATTTTTCAAATACCCACAAGCCCCATTAATACCTTCGTTTTATCAAACTATGGAAAACACAGGTTAAATCCACTTCACTGCTGGTTTACATCCTTTGATCTTGCAGGCATCAGACACTGAGGACTGGTAAAAAACAATTATTACAAATGATCTATTTTAATTTCATGACTACTGAGCTCTAATAGGCCTTATTTCTCCAGATGAGTCACTCTTCAATTACCTTAAAGGAATATTTGATGTCTGATTTTTCTCAAACGTCCAGCATGTGGTACTGTCTGAAGATATATTGAGAGGTAACAGATTGAGTGATTTTAAATTTATACATCTGGATGAAGGAACATGTTCTTGACTGGCTTTCCAAATATGGCCCCAGAAACAACAGACACATTGGTTGAAAACAAAAATCAAAAAAACAAACAAAAAACAGAGTTCGGTTGGTGACCATATTGGAATCAAGAGGCCTTTTAGCCACCTCTGGTTGCGCTAACATCATTATTATTTGACATAAAAGAATTTGATACATGATATCTGTAGATCATAGATAACCTGAAGTTTTGAGTGTTTATTGTGCCTGCAGAAGTAGTCAGTGTCAGAAAGACGGCTGCTATTTCACTTCACCTTTTCAAATTGCTTCAAGTTTATCTAATGAACAGAACCTTATTGGAACTTGCTACCCTAGCATTCCTTTCACCTTATTGCTTTCTTCATGCAACTTACCAAACCAGATGTTATATTGTGCGCTTTGTTCACCTGTGAATCCCAGTACCCTGAAAGATGCAACCTGAGATCTTCTGCCTTTACTATGCACTCATTCCTTGCCCTATTATTTCCTTGTTAACCTTGATGTGAGACTTTGTTCCTGTGAAGGCTTAGGCCTATGCAAAGAGGAATTGTGGGGAAATTAATACTTCGTAATTTGAATTTTTACCAATTAAAAGAAAACTGGTAATCAGTAAGCATAATTCCAGCAACTTTATCCTGCTAATAACATACTTTCTGATTTTCGCCAACTTTACATTGCATGGGAAGGTTATAGTTAATATTTTTTTCTTCAATCTTCACAAACATATAGAAATACATATAAATTTCCTTTGTTCTTTGGCTTTACACCGTATGCTTGTAACCAATTATCGTGTTGAACTATATCAAAATCCAAAACTGAAAGAATCTTCATTTGTGGACAGGATAATTTATATCCTCTTTCTTCATAACTCTTCTCATTAATCTCAAGAGATCACACAATAAATGCATTGTTTATATGATGGTGCTATGATGTCAGATACAAATTCATTTACTAAGTATTTTTGTGTAGCTATAGCAAAATACTTGAAACTGAGTTGTATATAAGAGGAGGGAGCAAAAAATAAAAAACCCAGAATTTATTTTTTTTAAATCGTGTATTTATTCATACATGTGTAAACTTCAGTCACCTTCAAAGGATTCTCTATTTGATGCAACACACCTATCAAGACACTTTTTCCCCTGCTCAAATAGTTTCTGAGTTTATCAATTTTGATGCCTTTTAGTGCTTCTGCTGTTTTATATTTTACCTCTTCTGCATTGGCAAAACATTTCCCTTTGAGGACTTTTGGTTCATCCAGGAAACGAACAAACAAAAAAATCACTAGGGGTAAGATTGGGGGAATAGGGAGGCTAGGACACAGGAGCATGACATTTGTGGTAAAAAAAATTGCTGAATACTCAGCCCAGTGTGGGCAGGTGCATTCATAAATCATCCATCAGCCAGTCTTGGTAGCTCAGCCTGTGATCTCAGCCTGGAAGCTGAGGCGAGTGCATTGCCTGAGCCCTCAGGTTGGAGACCAGTCTGGGCAACTTGGTTGGAACCTCATCTCTACAATAATAAAAAAAAAAAATCATCCATCATGAAAGGGACAAATGCATTTTAAGAATCTTCAAAAAAAACACAAAAATTCACTGAAACTGAACGCAGCCTCTCACAAATAAGCTAGCTGGTACACTGATGCCAAATGGGTTTTTAGAACACTAGTGGGAGAAGACTGTAACAAGGGGTCTGTCCTCCAAAAGACAATTTCAGTTTTTTATGGGTTCTCCCCCTTGTCGTATACAGGAATTTACTTTTTCACTGTGCTGGAGTCAGAAAAGTCCAAGATTACAACGAGAGCAGATTTGGTTGTCTGGTGAAGACTACTCTTTGCTTCCAAAATGGTGCCTTGTCGCTAAATCTTCCAGAGGGAAGGAATGCTTTGATCTCACATGGTGAGAGGCAGAACTCTCACCAAACGCTGCATGAAGCCTCTTTTATAAAGGTTCCTTAATTCCATTCACAAGGGAAGAAATTCTCATGACCTAATCACCTCCTAAAAACCCCACCTCTTTATATTATCACATTGGCAACACCTGAATTTTGGAGGGGGCACATTCAAACCACAGCATTTATCTGACACTAACTGTTCTGACAGATCCCTAAAAATTTGTATTACTAGAATATGAATTACAAAAGTGTTATGGATTGAGTTGTGTCCCCCAAGATTTCATATGTTAAAGTCTTATCGTCTAGAACTTCAGAATGTGACTGCATTTGGGGATAAAATCTTTAAATGGATAATTAAGTTTAAAAGGTCATTAGGGCACAATCTTAATCCAATATGTCTGGTGTCTTTATACGAAAAGTAGATTCAACCATAGATCACACAGACAGAGGAAGATAATGTTAAAACATAGAGAGGAGACAGACAACTGCAGACCAAGGAAAGAAGCCTCAGGAGAAGCCAAATCTACCAACACCTTGAACTGCTTCTCCACTCTTGCCTTTTTCTAATTGCAGATATTATTCAGAACTTTATTTTTTATTTCTAAAGAAAGCATATTCTATTATCACTACAACTCCCAAGGCCTGATATTCTGACTTTGCCAGTTCTTATGGATTCTTGTGGATATGTGCTGCTATCTTGATCCAGGGACACATTTTCTCTGTCACCATGAAAAAACTCTGTCCTGTGAGCTCCTCTTCTCCCATCAGTCCTAATCTTCAAAATAGAGACAACCTCAATGTTTCTATGAAATTGGTGCCCTACTTCGCAGTATATTTCTGATGATCTTAGTGAATAGTGTGTCTTTTGGGACCTTTCATATGTCATAATAATCTGGTGGGCCCAATGGCTTCACACAACTGTCAGTTTATCAAGGAATCTCCTCTGAGCTTTTAAAAATTTCCTTCCTCTCCCATCTGCCATAGAAACTCATGTATTTTAACTTTATGCAGCGTGGGCCACCACATTTTCTAAATTTCTAGATATTTCAGTGATTTTGAGCTAAACTCTAATATTTTTGCCAGGATGTTAAATCCTGTGTTCCCAAAAAAAGGACCACATAGTGGATTTTTTTTTCCTCCAGTTTTACATTCTGAGGCCCTTAATGAAGAACTCTCAAGATACATTCTTGTTATATTTCCCTGGCTTCTGCCAATATATTCTACCTAACTCTTGATACCTCAGGCTTAATCTTAGTTTTCTTCTTAAACCCAGTATATTGGCAGATGGGTTATACTGGGAATTAATTATAATCTTTGGTTTTATAGCCAGGAGGGCAACTTCCTATGGGAAGCAAGACATCTCTTTCCATAAGAAAGAAATGCTACCTCTTACTTATGAAGGGTGAACTGAAAACATCATTTGCATATTGTAAATATGAATAATTAAAAGAAAAAGAGTGGGTCAACTTTGCAAGCTTCTCTAGATATATAATTCCATGTTTTAGAGTTTCAGAATTTCTCTATAAGGACACTGATTGCAACATAACAGACTTAATTTGGCTAACAATTTTAACATATTTGGAACTATATGACTCAATTATTAATTATTGTACTTTCTTCTCAGCGGTAACTTTTTTTTTTTTGAAACAGCAGAATTTATTGAGAAGACAGAAAAGCTCCCACGGTGGGAGGGGACCCCAGGGGGTTGCCCTGTATCTTTTCTTATACTCCATGAGATAAGGACTTCCTTGTAGTTTATAACTTTTAGACATTATTTGTGGAATAGCACCAGTTTCTCATTATTTTTCTGTGACATGTCAATATAATTCAACATATTCAAACCAATTCTCCCATCCTATCTTGCATATCTCTGTACTGCCTTAGTCCTTGCAAATACCTGAATTATCTCACTGGAAAGAGCTTTTCTTTATATTGATTATTTCATATTATATATTATTTTCTTAGGTCATCCTGGTGAAATATTTATAAACTGGGTCACTTTCTTGTTTCAGAAACTATATACACCCAGCATATTACTTTCGATGCAAGCCTGATTGCCATCAAGAATGTTATAACCTTATTTTTTAATCCAATCTTACCACTGTGTTTTTCAAGCCACTTCCTTTGGGATGCACAACCCAAAACAGAATCATAAGAGCAGTGATTGGAGGGGTAATGCCTATGAAATTTAAAGAGCGAAAGAATACAAAATTAGGCATGTCAAGCCTCAAACTCCGATAAAGATCTGACACCTGTGAAGTGAGAAAGAGGAGGAAAAGGATTGGATCGGAAAGAGCAGGGCAGCTCTGACAGTTTTGGTCAGATCTCTGGAGAGGCCAACAGCAGAGAATGCTGATTCTAGGAGTTCCACATTAAGCAAATACTCCAACTCTGCCACTCTTGCTATGCCCAGGCATTGGCTAATGGCAGTCCCAATGCCCTTGGCATGAATGCTGCAGTAGGTCCCTAGAGGTGCAGCAGCTGAAGGCCTTCAGAAAGTGCCATTTTAAAGTGAGACCTCAAAAACACAATTTCATGGCTGCTACACAATACAGTTTTTCTACACCTTTGATACAATATTCATTAAAGTATTACCTTTGTTCCACTATTTTTCTCTATAAATTATCTCTCTTCAGAATTCCTTCTTCCTGAAAAAGGAATCATGCTGTTTCATTTATATCTGTGTTCTCATATTTTCACATGCAAATATCTATTATAATAAATTACATACATTTAGTATTATTATTCTTCTGTGGAAGAAAGAAAAACAAGAATATAAGTTTGTTTTTTGGTTTTTTTTTTTTGAGTTAGAGTCCCACTCTGTCGCCCAGACTGGAGTGCAGTGTCCGCTCCCAGCCAACGCAGCCTCGACCTGCTGGATTCCAGCGATCCTTCTGCCTCAGCCTTCCAAGTAGCCGGAATTACAGGCATGCGCTACCACGCCCAGCTGATTTTTTTGATTTATTGTAGAGATGAGGTCTCGCTGCCCAGGCGGGTCTCAAACCCGCAGGCTCAGGCAATCCACTCACCTCAGCCTCCCAAAGGCGCGGGATTACAGGCTGAGCCACCAAGCCCGGGTGAAAAACAAGAAAATAAGTAAAGAACTAACAAAGAAGAAAGAAAAACAAGAATGTAGGGTAACATGTTTTAAAGAATTTGCAATTTATTTTAAGAAAGGACAAAGTTTTGTATTTTGTTTCTTAATGTTGGGTATCATGCAAATCATAAATACAATCAATATTGAACAGCACCTATCAGAAATTTATGGATGTCAGGATCAATGATTCACTGGCACAGTGAATGTGAAATACAACTTATTACTCACAGAGTAAACATCAAAGGAATTATCCCAAACAAAAGGGATAATGTTCAGATTAGAGTGAAACAAGGAAGGCTAATGTCATGTTAGTAGTGCTTTGTAGGAGTGTATGTGGTTAGAACGTGGGAGTGGAATGAGATTTTGTAAGGGCCCAGTTTGTAAGCAAGTTTGCCTGATTTTAATTTGCTTGCTGGTACCATGTAAGGTAACTGGGCTTTTTTTTTTTTTTTTTAATTGGGTTTTCCAAATGTGGTGACAAGAAACAGGGTTTTACGGGTATGGTTTGAAAGCAGTCAGCAATCATCAAAGATGGTCATACTTTATTACTCATAAATAAAGATTATTATATAATAATATTATCATAGCATAATCTGAAATATAATTGTGTATTTAATGAATTATACTCACAGATATAAAACTAATTGCACAAATTTTATGCATAATTATACGTACTAAGCACATACTGATTGAATTAAGAAAAACAAAATGTAATTTTAAAGAGCCTTTAAATATAGTACTCTATAGCAACATAAATTAGATACACTACATGAAACTATTTATAATAAGCATTAATGATATAGATGAAACTAATCATTTTATTTGGTTCCTCAAAACCAGAAAGGACTTCCAGAAGCGGTTCGAATGACCAAGGAATTTTGTACAGTTAGCCATGGAATTTAGTGGATACTGTTTGTTTTTATGAAATAGTTTTTCTCTAGAAACAGAATCCTCATGATTACACTATCTTATAATATATATCTTAAAGTATATTATATAGTAGAAAATAAACAGAAGTTTATAATATTATAACTATGTCTTAATGATATCTTGGCCAAATATCAGGGTAGAATTCTCACCGTTGTTGAAGATCTTAGGAAGATCTTAGTTTACTTCTTAGTTACAATTTTAAGACAGCAGTTTCAATGCTCATAATTCTGTAATGTTAGTAACTAGATATTCTGATAACATTTCTTAACTTTTTCTTGCTAAGTCTCTTTTCGTTGTACCATTTTTGAAGTTTGAAAAAAGCTGAAGGACAATTCTATGCTTCTTGTCATCTTATAGCAGTGAGTCATGCAAAAAAAAAAAGTTTTATTTATCCAGGGTCAACACTTATTGACATAGATTCCTATTCCTATCACCCCTATTAAAAAATAAATCTTGTTTGTATGTACCAAACTTTATTTATCCATTGACCTATTGAAAGATATCTTGTTTGCTACCAAATTTTGAAAATTATAAATAAGGATGATATAAATATTTGTGTGCACATAAGTTTTCAATTTATTTAAGTAATGAACAAAGGATCATTTGGTAAGGAATGCTTAGTTTTCCAAGGAACTGTCAAGCTGTCATCCAAAGTGACTACAAATTTGCATTTTCACCAGCAGTGAATAAGATTTCCAGTTGTCCCACATTCTCAGTGACATTTTCTGCCCTTTATTTTTATTTATATAAATTGCATACTAGATGTGGGCTTTGTTCAAGTCTTAGAGTTCTTGTAGTTTACACTGTTTTCATTTTAAGAAAGTATTTTCATGGGACAAGCACAAGATTGTCTAAGAATCGCCTAGGCATCCACTATACCTGGTATGGTCTTTTGAGCTAAAAGTTATTTTTTAAACGTACTCCAAAATTCTCTCAAATCTATCTTTATATTCTGATTTCAAGTCTAAAACTTTTAATTGCTAGTTAATATGTAAATAAGATGAAAACTATGAATATTTTTGAGACACTAGTTTATTAAATACTTAAACTATTGTAATTTTATTATTGTGAGATTTATAAAACTTCATTTTTAAAATTACAAAAATAAACATTTCATAAATTAACTAGGCATATAAGGTTTGCATACACATGTAGAAATATGAACATTTGGTATAAAGACTCTGAAATGTATGTTTATAATACACATGTATAGAGAGGAAAGTCCCACCCTAACTGAGCAAGACAACGCTTCCCTGAGGAACATCAGGATTAAGATAAAGGGAATCTCAGCTCTCAAGTTTATATTCATTGCAGAAAAGAGAAAAACACATCAATCACAGAACATATAACTAAAAGGTAAATAAATTAGTGAAATCAGAAATTATGAATTGTTAAGTATGTGGAAGAATCCAAATTTATAAAATGGAAGAAAAAAGATATTTTTTTCTCAGCACAGTGAAGTTGTTTTCTCCAGAAATTCTTCTTTTATAATATTTATCACCTTTAGAAAATAGCAGATCCAAAGAAGAACTAGCAGTAAACTCTTTCCTGTCTGATTCCCAATTAGTTTAATATCTTTTTCTGCTTTCATAATACTCCTCACATGCTCTCAGTTCTAGAACAAATATTATCCTGGTAGCTTTTCTTCTAAAGTTTAATTTTTGGCAAATGGATCACAGAAAATGCATGATTTTAAAATAATGCTGGTCTTGGTGATGCTGGTCTTGGTGAACATTGCACAATAATTTCTGTTTAAATATAAGAAACTAACTACAAATAATGCTCTAGTGTGTTAAAACACAACTTTTTGGTAGCAAGTTTGTTTAACATATGTTTTTAAATAGAAGACTTCAAGTTAGAGTCTTTAAAAAAATAATCTAAACGAGGCTCATTGCTTTGCTATAGAATATCGTTATTAAAATATTTGCTTTAGAAGCTTGTTTTTGAACTGAGTATTTAACTGATAGAACTATCAGTAAGCATGTATATATATGTATGTTGATATATGTATGTATGTATGTATGTATCTACCTATCTCTATATATGATTGAGATAGCTCTTGTATGCATTTAATATATTTTCATTGCTCAATTGTTTTAGATTACATTTGCCTGTACCCATGGAAATATTTCAGACTTTCAAAATAAAGTCCGGAAAATGCTTTAAAATAGAAACTAGTGAGAAATATACATGTTGGTCCAGGAACGTTACTTGGACATAATGTTGTCCAGTTTCCTACTGTTACATTAAAGTACACTAGATAAAGAGGTAAACAAATTATTTCTTCATAAATATATATCAATATTAGTGGGAAAAATTATTTCTACTCATCATAGTTAATCTTTCCATAATTACTGTGGGTCACTAGACAAACTACATAGCAGAACACTCATTCTTCTTTCTCAAAATGAAGGGACTGACAACTCTTTAGGCATGAAAACATCTTCATATATGAAAAATGCATTGATGTTGCATAATGTCACTTTGCATATTGTTTTTAAAAATATTCTATTAACAAAAGTACAATTCAGTCAGGAAAGACAACTTCATTTTTTATATGTTAAACAAATAAAAGTGGCTATTTTGCTTACCATCAATCTTTAATTAGATATATTACCATGATTAATGTCATTACAATTAAACCTCACATTTCATTTAAAATAGATAAAAACACTCTTGTGCACATATCTAAAGACAAAAAGTCCAATTATTTCAGTTTTTAGCTTGACATTTGAAAAATAACTCTTGATCAAAAAGAAGTTGAATTGAAATGATTCACAAAATATTTCTATACAGAATTAGAATCCTTTTTCCCTTCTATTAATCTAATTTAGATGTATTGGGCAAAATTCTCTAATAAATGTAACTCTGCACTGTGGAAATGTCAATGAATGTGATAAAGGAACTTCTTTGGAGATTTATCATAGGACGTAATTTCCAAATTTTACATTTTGTTGCACTTTGCAGTGTTATGGGAAAGATAGCTTTTGAAATTACTGTTTTCTAGATGATTCTAAAAACTTAAAAGGTCATGAAACTCCTTTCTGTGACTGTTAGATAAAAAGCATGGCAATATCTTACAAAGTACAATTAAACTACTGTATAAGATCATCCTAATGATAATGCATATTTTCTTTTATTTTTTTCCCCAAGATGTTGAAATGTATATGGCTCATTTGACATAAAAACCTATTTTAAAGCACTTGTTTATTTACAGACATAGGATGAAAGCAAATGTGGACATATAAATATGCTTAATCTAAACATCAAGCAGTTATTTAAAAACATGAGCTTTCTGAACAATTTCCATATCAAGAATAGATGAGCCAGTCTGTCTGCTCCAGATACCTGGATATTTAATTGGAGACAGTATATCAATGCATGTAAACTATATATTTGATCAAATAACATATTATAAATATCTATTTGTGTCTACTTACTATTTAATTTAAGTTGTAGAATTATGGACCACAAGTAAAAATCGAAAGGACTGGACATTTTCTCTTAATTTTTGTTAATATTTTTCACGTGACAAAATTTTCTTTTTTTTTTTGAGTTGGAGTCTCACTCTGTTGCCCAGACTGGAGTGCAGTGGCCGCTCCCGGCCACCGCAGCCTCAACCTGCTGGGCTTCGGTGATCCTTCCGCCTCAGCCTTCCAAGTAGCCGAAATTACAGGCATGCACTACCATGCCCGGCTGATTTTTTTGATTTATTGTAGAGATGAGGTCTCGCTGCCCAGGCGGGTCTCGAACCCTCAGGCTCAGGCAATCCACTCACCTCAGCCTCCCAAAGGCACTGGATTACAGGCTGAGCCACCGAGCCCGGCGACAAAATTTAACAACACTGACAATACAGTTTTTACGTTCAGATAGGTTTGATTCTGGTTATGTGAACTGAACAATCTACAGAGACTGAAATATAGCTTTCATGTTCATAAGCTGAATAGATGGTGAAATCTCAGAAAGAATTAACTTAGTTTGTTGTCATAATGAATGTCAACCAAAAAATTAATAAGCACCCCTCCCCAAAAAGCGTTTCCAGAAAAACTGATTCTCCCACAAATAATGATTACAGGAGCTGAGAATCAAATATTATAAATTCTTGGAAAAATTTGGGAACATTTTTAGAAACAAGTTTTCTTATTAGTTCTTAAAAACTGTATTATATTTACATACATTATGTTATTTTAATTTTACAGGTATGCATTTACTTTTAATACCTACTAATTCAGTTTTTAAAATATAGAGATATCACCAGATTAACAGAATTGAAGGAGAACATACAAGACAAAGGCATGAGTAGAAGAGACAAGCTACAAATAAGATCAGAGAAAGTTCTGAAAGTGAAATTGGCTGCTGTACAACAGTGTGTCATTTTTCTGTAATCATGTGGTAGAACTGCTTATTATATCCTTACATCCTGGAATATCATGGCAGTGGAATAATTTTTAAAAAATTAGACATGTTCAATGTTCACAGAGAAAATAAAATGTACTATTAGTTAAGGTAGTTTTGTGATTGAGGGAAAAAGTGTACTTACTCTAATTAGTCTCAGGAATTGCAAAGCATCTGAGATGATATTCTACTTGTAAGATATCACTTTAATCTGCCACAGTTTGGAAGACGCTGGTAGAAAACATGAGACTGCTGGGCCAGTGACAAAAAGTTGGTTTATTACTCATGGCAGTAGCTATAGCCAGAAGTATCTGAAGTATCTGCATTTTCTTGTGGCATTTTCTAAGCCTCTATTTTCATAGGTGACAGAAAGAAAGCCACATCACACTTGAACACAAAATTGGTTATGTTACAGGAAAGGATTCTTGAGCTTAGAAAATTCCGATATTTTAAAATGGACCTCAAGCAAACTGATTTTGGCACTGAGGAAAAAGTTATCTTTATTAAATTGAACTTTTAAAAAAATCTAATTTCTTTCTGGAAGGCAACACTATCGTTTTTTTACCAAGGCTGTTCAATACATAAACATCCTTCGCGCAGAGAAAAAACAATTCTCATGCACTATTGGTGGGAATGTGAATTAGTACAACCACTAAAAAAAAATACAAAATTTTCTCAAAAGTCTAAAAATAGAGCTACTATATAATCCACCAATCCCACTACTGACTATTTACTCAAAGGAAAATAAGTTAGTATATCAATGGGATACCTGCACAGTTTTTTGCAGCACTTTCACAGTGGTGAAGATATGAAGTCAAGCTAACTACTCATCAATAGATAAATGCTTAAAGAAAATGTAATATATATTATACTGAATACTATTATACTGAATACTATATAATACTGAATACTATTGGCTATACATATGAAGTCATGAAGTCATGTCATTTGCAGTAACATGGATGTAACTACAGGTCACTTTGTTAAGTGAAATAAATACAAATTTTTCATGTTTTCATTTGTGTGTGGGGGGGAGGGAGATGGGATTAACAGTAGCAAATATCTGTCTGGGAACGGGGAAACACCCCATATCAACAGGGTGCCTGAATGAAACGCAATTGTATACCTAACCCTTAACTGTACCCCACAACTTCATAATAAAAAATAAATAAATAATTTTTTTAAAAAAGAGCAAAAACGTTGATCTCATGGAGGCAGAAAATAGAAGGATAGATACCAGTCTGGATAGGGAGTACGTGTGCAAAACAGTGGCGGGGGCTACAAACATACAGTTTAAAAGAATATATAAAAATAATATATAAATTCTGTTTGATAGCAGAGTAGGATGACTATATGTAACAAGATTGTATTGTATATTTCACAGTAGTTAAAGCAAGAACTTGAAATGTTCTCAACACACAGAAATGATAAATACTCAAGGTGATGGTGCCCCGAAATACTCTAGTATAATACTATTATATAATAATAGTATAATAATATATTCTATGCATGGAACTAAATATCACATGTCCCCCATAAATATGTAAAATATTTTGTATCAATTTTAAAAATCTTTGGAAAGATAGAATAAAAATAAAGTAGTGCCTCCTCTTGCAAAATATTTCAAAACATGAGAAACCCACACATAATTACCTCCCGCATCCGCTCTTCGTTTCTATACTGTCTTGTCTTCTGGCCATGGGTATGCCTCTCTATTGACCACTCAGATTAATCTGACCAACATAGGCTGCAACTAAATTTATTTTTTTATCTATAGTGTGTAATTAATTAAATCTATCTTCATCAGGGCTCCAAACAGCAGGAAGTGACAACCTGTATCAAAGTAGCAGTGTACAAACATACAACACAACCATGCACATTTCTTCTGTGGTGTGTTAAGCAATATAATTTTTTCTTTTCTGTCATGAAGATTGCTAGGAAAATGTGATTTTATTTTAAAAAGTCTCACAATTTGAAACATTATTGCTTTTGGAATATGATTCAAGGTCATGTTTTCCACTGGAAAATTGAAGATAAGAAAAGTCACACAATTTTTTCTAAGGTTATCCAAAAGCTGGTGGGGCTTGTTCTGTAGATCAACTATCCTTACTTTCCTTCCAAGGTCAATTCCTCTATTCCTAAACAATAAGAGTGTATCCTATGTTCCCAGCAGTGTTCTAAATACTTTGCAGGCTTTAACTGATGTAATCACTAAACAGCATTATAAAATAATTCTTAATTATTCCTATTTATTGAAAGAAAAATACTATGGGACAGAGATGTTGAATAATTCCCCGGATCACTCAGCAAGTGGTAATCTGGATCCACAAAGCAGGTGCTCCAACCATTTGGCTAAACTGCCTCCTATTTGCTAATAATAATGTTTAAACTGAAAGCTTGGATTGTAGACAATGAAAAGACCTTCAAGAAACTGGAAAAATGGACGGTTATGGGTTCTTTCTTTTGCAAGATTTACCAATTATACAGAAACAGGAGCCAAAGGGCAGCACCAATGATAGCCTTATCCTATACCAGAAAGTCTCAACCAGAAGGGGTTGTGCCTTCTCTCCCTCGTGTAGGAATTTAGAAATATCTGGAGTCATTTTTGATTGGAGGCAATTGAGGAAGGGTTGCTTCTAGCATCTAGTATGTTACAGTCCAGGTATGCTGTTAAACATCCTGAAAAGTATATGACAATCCCCTTTAACAAAGAAGCATACTGCTGAAAATATTAATAGTGTTAATAATAAGAAACCCTGCCCTCAACCTGAGACCTGGTGTTTTGCTCTAGCTGTGTGTTTTAGATGTTAAGACACTGGGGAAAACGAAGGCTAATTATTAAATTGTAAATCTTTAGAAGGTATTGGTATTATGGGGGATGGGGATTTAAATAATTTCTATCTTTTTATACACACTCACAACATAAAACTTTAAAAATGTGATTTTGGTAAGATTTAAATTTAGCTACACATATAAATTGCTCCTTAAAATATACAAGAAAATACACCTGTGTATAGTATGGCAGGGAGTGGGGCCCCAGAGACGAGGACACTAAAAAAATGAACTGGGAATTTGGCTATGCAAACTTATTCTCTGGAAGTACAAGTAAATGGGTAAGGGGAGGAGAGGAATTTACAAAACTTTAAATTATGAAACATTACAAATAGCGAGGCCTGTAAAAATTATAGCCAAAAAATTTCAATAACTTGAAAATATGACCACATATTCTGACCTGACCTTTGCTTTGTAAGCATAGACACTTTCTATTTGCCATCTTACCTGTTGGTTATCAAAAGATGTTAAAACATAACATGTTTTATAAACAGCAAATGTTGAACTTGCGAGTGAGAAAGACATTCCATTCATTTCTGGAAGCTTTACAAAACAACATTTCTGTTTTTCGTTGTGCTTGTGTATTAGATTGGCATTTATTTATGATTCTATAAGAAGAAAATAATCTTTCCTTGGGAATTTTTAAAAATTTTGTATTTACAGAAAGATTTTTTTATGAATACAACCATACCCTGCATTAAGTTTTGATCTTATTCAGGCTAGAGTGTTAGCTGTACTCTATTCAAGTAGAACAGGGTCAATCTTGTTTAACAACTAATTTCTCATTGGGCAATAATAAAATCTTAACATTTCCTAGACATTTGAGAGACATAAGCTGAAAAATTTTGTACCCCTATGGTTATCTCTGTCTAATTATTTCTATTTTTCCTCTTACTTGCTTTTCTCAATGAGAAAATAAATAGACTCTGTTAAAAAAAGATATCGTATATACCAGAATAACAAAAATCTCCGGCTTCACTTTTTCGTGTCCTGGCAGAAATTAAGTGGTGTTCTCAAGTTGAGTAATTTGTGATATGTTTAATAAAATGATTATTTACAAGGATGTCAAAGAAATGTAGGAAAACCTGAGCTACTGGCAAGTGTGTTGAGTTTTGTAGGCAAGAAATAGAGTACTGGGTGGTAGCTCATAACCTTCAGATTAAATGGGTTGAGAACGCTTTGAAGAGTTGGCTATCAAATCCTGTAGGGAGAATATGACCTTTCAGTAGCCAGCTGGAAGGAGTAGACATCTTCAATCTCAGATAGGAGGAGGCACCTCCCTCTTCTCCACTCTTTGATCTGTTACTCTTGGTTCAAACCGATCAGAAGCCAGAGCCAACAGGATCCAATTTTGCAGTACAGGAGCACAGAATAGATTAGAGGACGGAGTCCATCTGGTCAAGTCAGTGGGAACTATCAATCAGAAAGTCAGAGACAGGGTGTTATCAAAAGAAAATAAGCTTGGCAATTGTGTTCTCTGGTTATGGTACAAATTTTTGAGAAACTTATGGCAGGCATAACTAAAGTAACAGGAAAAACAATTTTCTGTTTTATACAAAATTTAAAAGCAGTCAAATTATGCCTCTTCTATCTTCTCTCTTCCTTTTCCTGGCTCTATTTTTGCATTCCATTTCCTGTCCTCTGGCCTTCAGTTGTTTCTGTAATAACTTTTGCATAATCACCCTAAAGTCTTCCTAAATGTAAAGATTTGTCTATAGTTGAAAGGCTGCCTGTCATTTATTCTTCTTGTGTTGGGAGTCCTGTTTCTTGAATACTGATTAAACACTTTCATTCAGGTGTGGTTGAGATGGATTATAAGGCTCATGCTTGATGGGTTGTCAAGAACATTGAGCCTGAATGGCTGTAATAGAACCAAAGAGTAGCAAAATGACAAAGATTTCTCTAAAAAGCTTCAAATATTTAGCAGTTGTATATACAACTTAATTAGGGTCCATAATGAAAATGAGAGTCAGCTAAGAAAGACAAAATTTAAGACATGCAACTTGGAATATGGCATTTACATCTTCAAATGGGAAAATGTGGAGTTTCCAGATAACATTAGCAATTCTGTTTCTAATTTTAAAAAAACGGATTACTTCTACATACAATATACATTTTATTCAAGAATATGTTAATCCAAGTAAATAATTTGATTTTTGATGAATGGGAGTAATTCTTTAATTTATTTGCTAATTTCATTTGGTAATTGAATGCTTAGGAGATTTTAGACCTGTCACATAAAAATATAGTTATTCAGAAATTATATTCTATAATAAAACAATTGATTTTATTTAATTTTATGTTATAACTGATACTTGTTATACGATATATTGCGTAGTCAGTTTATATACTTAAGATCTCCCGAGACAAATGATCACATGTGTGTTGGTGATGCTTGCATTTTTTCTGTTAAGGTCTCAGCTTTTGCTGTAGGAATAAACTCAAGAAATTTTATTTGTTGAGTACTTAAGTGTATTTAGCAAGATGAACACCAAAAAATATGAAGTCGTATAAGAGTATATTTAGTCATAACTTAAAAGTGAAATCCACTAATGATCTTGTTGATGTAATTGTGATCTCACCTGTTCTGTTGATGAATTTTGTAGACAATACTAATGAACGTAATGCATTAAATTTATAACAGGACTATACATAAAATAAATATCAACCACTATTGCAACCAAGTAAAAGAAACTCATGAATATTAATGTTCAAAAAAGAGGTGGCCAGTTTGCCACCTTAGACCCCGAAGGCTATAAGTCTGAGAATTGAAATCAACAGAAACAATCAATTATAAAATATCTACTCACTACCTATATTGTGGGTTGCAATTCCAACCCAACACTGCATATAAAATAGGCAATCTAAACTTGTTCTTGGTGGATAAGAATAAGCCCTGAAGAACTACTTTCCAAATGTTGCATTTCTCCTCAGAAACTGGACTTCAAAGATATTCTGAACACACCATAAAGTTTCAAACTTCAGTACCCTCAAAAGCAGCACGTGGTTCCCATTGACATCAATGAGAATTTCATGCTCATGGACTGAGGGCAAAGGATAACCGTTTGCATGATCAACAATATGTTTGATGACTAAAAATTGTCTGAAATTTCACTGTACTGACTTTATACTCTGCCAGGACACTTCGTCTCAAAAGTTCACCAGATGAAAAAATATGGTGGGAAATAGTTTAATTTCAAAATTAAAAGCTGAAATATTTCATTTGTAACTTAAAAGTCATAGCTAAATTAACTGAAGTATTATTAATACTGAAGGGATTTAAAGTGCTGTAATATTTTTCTTCATTGAGTTTTTTTGCATACAAAGCACTGGTTTATTAATACTGTTGATTCTTATGACAAAAGGAAACATTGCATTTTTTTCAATTAAATTAAGAGTCAATAATAATGAACAACAGAACGTTACCACTTCATAAATGGGAAAATGTTTCTTCTATTGTAATTCCAACAATAAACAAATAAAATAACATATCAAAATATATTGAAAATGAATGCTTTATGCCCTGTTAACTAATTATAATTGGGATTAAGTATTATGTAGTTTTAATGTCTTCAGTTTCCTGTGTTGTAACTTTGTGAACTATAAACTGTAAATCTCACAGGTTGACTTATACTTACTACAAGAGAATGTTTAGTGCTGTTTTGTTACCTGAAATACTGTGGAATTAATTCTGTTTTCAGGCCAAATGATTACAGTAAACAGTAGAGCAGTTATCTTAACTTTGCACTGTTGACATTTTGGGCAACTAACTCTTGTTGTGGGGGCCTCTTCTGTGCAATGTATAATGCTTAGTAGAATCTTTCACTTCTACCTCTAACTGTTAGTAGGATTCCCACCCAAGTTTTGACAACAAAAAATTTCTGTAGACATTGCCAATGTTCTACTGATATATAAGAGTTAATTACCAACATTGTCTTAATAGTCCATCTGAGTGGAAAGTACTCAGTGGAATTCCATTTTTAGCAATACTTCACTTAGTTCAAAAAAGTTTTTAAATTTTAATTCATTTCTTAAAAAATGTAAGTATGATTGAGAAAGATAGAACCCTATTCCATTACTAAAAAACTCTTTAGAGAAGATTAGTAGGTCATAACATTTAAAAAATAATTAATGTTTTATTTTAAATAACATAGTAATTCTAAAATGGAATGTTACCACTGAGAAAAGTATTGATTACAAAAAGAATGCATTTAATATGAAGGGGGAAAGGTATTAGATTTAGCTAGTTATATTAATGAATTTAAGTGACATGTTTCAGTCAAACAACACAATGAAAATTAAACACAAAAAGAATCAATCCTGTGGAATGAATTTTATTTTATTTATTTTTTTGAGTCAGAGTTTCAATCTGTCACCCAGGCCAGAGTGCAGTGGCATACTCACAGCCTCTGCAGCCTCGACCTGCTGGGCTTAGGTGATCCTTCAACTTCAGCCTTCCATGTATCTGGAACTGCAGGCACGTGCAACCACACCCAGCTAATTTTTAGATTTATTGTAGAGGCGAGGTCTCACCAAGTTGCCCAGGCTGGTCTCAAACCCCTGGACTCAGGCAATTCTCTCACCTCAGTCTCCTAAAGTGCTGAGATTATAGATGTGAGCCATGGCACCCAGCCTTTTAACCATAAGTATAAAGATAATCAGGGGAAGCTTACTATACAGATTAATTATTAACTTTAATCTGTGTTGTACTGTATATACTGTATTCCCAGTTGTCCTCGGAATCAGAAACCTTAAGGTAAGTTATTAGTATTTCAGTAACAAAATACATGTGAGTTAGACAGGTACTGCTTGGGATCAGAAACCCAAGTGATTATTTTACAGACAATATTACAATATTCCATTGTTATACATTAAAATCATTCAAATAAACTAAAGGATATGCTTTGTTTAAGAACAAGACAGGTGAATAGTAACAAGCTATAAATTATCCAGAAATAAATCTATAAATCAAAGCATTCAAAATAATGATACATATCAAACTGGTTTAAAATAGATTCAAAGAGGGATGTGCAGGAGTTTTGTAAGACTGGAAAAACTCTTTATCTATATCCAAAGTGCAAAGGGAAGTATAATGATGGTTTGAAGATCCTTGGTGAAATGATTAGGTTTGTGTTATACCAGAAGTCATATTATTGGTGTGAAGAACACACTAAAGATAGGGAAGAAAACATGAATGACTGAATTAGAAAGAACAGATACTAAACTAAATAATATATAGTAAATATAAAAAATATAGTATGTTGGGAGAGGGTAAAAAATTAGTAGAGCTGGAGGGAACTCGACAGATTCAGATGAAGATACTACTCAAATAAATGCAAGTGAACCTAAACATAACTAAATAGATTGATTAAATGTTTTTAATAAAGCTCCTTTTATGTTGTTTTCTATAAAATACTTGAATAAAATAACTGTGCTTACAATTATATAAATTATACAAAATAATAATGCTTATACCATCTATTGAATGACAAAATGCAATTTTCTAGTGAAAAATTTTGCACATTTAAGAGCAAAACACTCTTATTTCCATGAAACAGAATTTTTCATTTCTGAGGCAAAAACAAGCTAAATTGTAGAAGGAATTAATAATGCTCTCTTCTAGATATACTTTTAAAATATTTCTTCCATGACTAAACTGCTTCCCACTAACCAGAACATTTTCACTACAATTGAAAAACATTCACTTGCTTTAGGGCGTTGTCTAACCAAGCTCACTAAAATGCTATTTTTAATATGCAGTGCTGAATGGACTCTTTCCTAATGTGCAATGCTGGCTTTAGGGCGTTGTCAAACCAAGCTCACTAAAATGCTATTTTCAAAATGCAGTGCTGAATAGAATCTTTTGTAATGTGCTATGTGGTTGTAGGATGTTGTTTTATAACTTCTTTCAGCTATGTGATATCATCTTGTTTCCAGACTATTTGTAAATAACTCAATAATTCTGTGTAACAAAGAAGTTCTCACTCTATATTTTGTGGCCAATGATTATAGATCATACACTTTCAATTAGCATTTTATTAATAAAATTTTACACCAAAAATGTAAGAATGAGGCATAACATGGTCAGTTCTAGCACATTGTGTCCAGAAAGAGAAAAACTATTACACAGATGGATACATTCTAGACACACATGTACTCATACACACATACACACACACACACACACACACACACACACACACACACACACACACGCTTTTGGTTAAGTTTAAAACATTTATCTCCCCAAATAAATGTGTACATCATTGATAATAAAATGAAATAGACAATAAAAAATGAGTAAAATGGTCCATTTTGCTCCCTACCTCACACCCACAGCAACTATTAGTAAGATGTACTCAGTGCATTTGAGGACAGAGAAACAGGCAAATTTCTACTACAATGTGACTATAACCCAAAGTTTGTTGAAGAAATCACCAGTCACTATGCATGATGTCAGATCAATAGTCTCCTCACAAGTCATTGCCTTCTCAGCCATCCATTACAAGCTTGTTCATTTTTCCTATCTAACAAAGGTAATGCAAGAATATGAAAACAATCCATCTACTTTTATGCTAGCTCACATCTTCCATAATAAGCAAAGGTCATGTCTGAGACTGTAATATTTTCCCCTGTATCTAAAACACTACTTTTTTTTGGTCTACCCTGCAGATCTAGAAGCAAAAGCTCTAACAGAGCATGAAACATGCATCCAAATATTGTAGGCTAATTTTTAAATTTTATTAATTTTTATGAATACATCAAAATTGCACATATCTATGAAGCACATGTGATAATTAAGTATAGGTATACAATTTGCAATTATCAAATCAGGATAATTGAGACATCGATCATCTTAAAGATTTATCATTTATTTGAATTAAAAACATTTCTATTATAATGTTAATTACTATGAAAAATATGGTGGCCAACAGGTTGGGCTGTAAGAGTTTCTATGGAGGCAAGTGACAATGGAGACTCTCTGCATGAGTGGGCAGGTGCTGGTGGGAGTGTGAAAATCCATCTGAGGGGATACTCATGCACCTGGGTACCCCCTCTGGGGGTGACCGCATGCCTCCACCACCCTGAAATTGGAACGCAGCTGGCAAGATCATGTGCAGAAATGTTTGCTGCCTACAGAACGCACCTGAGAAAAGTCTGCTGAACCCAGCTGATTCCCAGCTCCTGATACGGGGCCCATACCATCACCTGTCATAATGGAACAGCTGGACTGCCAAATTTGACCAGTGGAGAGAGAGGATCAGGGAAAGGGAAAATAGAAAGGAGTTCATGGCTGGTGAGGACCCGTCCACCGTAGCCATTTTCCAGGCAGAGATGGGCATTGGCCCCACCCAGCTACCCCACAACCTCCAACTAGTTACCTAAGGTTATCTGGTCAAACCAGGAGAGACAGAAGCCCCTTCCCCAAGCTGAATCTGACAACTCAAATCTGTGTGGCAGATCTAACAGACAGCAAGTCCCTAAACCCAGATCTGATTCATCCTCCTCCAAAAGTAGGCCTTCAGCAACTGATCCAAGCTATAAGTAACTGTATCTACCTGTGATGATAGCAGAGAGGAGGGACTAGAGATCAGAGCTCAAGGGACTTTGAACACACAGGAAGGACTGCAGAGCCAGTGTGGTTTCTTGTTTTGATTTTTGATTTTTGTTTTTTGACTGTTTATTTTGCTCACTTTTGTTTGTTTTTAGTTTTTTTTTTCTTCTTCCATTCTAGTTTTGTTAACATTTTCGTACTTGCTTTGCTTTTATTATTTTACTGATTTTTTTTTTCTTCTTTCTATTCTTTAGACTCCCTGTTTGTGTAAGGGAAGAATACATCAATAGGCAGGATTTTATCTGACTGTGTGTTTGTATGATCACCTGTATTACTTAGGGTTTTTTGTTTGTTTGTTTTATACTCTTTTCTGTCTTTGTGTCTCTTTTCTTTTTGTTAGTTGGTATGTCTGTCTGTTTTCCCTCTTACTGTTCTCTCTCTTCACCTTCCTTTTGAGTCTTTCCCCCTTCCTTCTTTCATTATTTACCTTTTTGTTACCTCATTTTGTTCCAGAAAGCAACTAAACCCCCACTGCATGGGCAGTTTGTACGGCAGGGGGAAGTGAGTTCCAGGATACCCATACACCTGTCAGTGGATACTGGGATCTGCAGATAGATTCTGAATCACAACTTCCCCCTCAAATAAATCTCAAAACTGCAAAAAGTATAGCCCCCACAAGTCCAGCTTCAGAAGTGAACAAAGTCAGAGGATCCACATAAGGAAGAATAGGAGATTGAACAAACAAAAGTAAAAGCAACCCCTTTATTCCTGAAAAACAGAATTAAAGAAGAAAGAAAGAAAAAAAAAGTGGGGGAGGGGAGGAAAATCTACACAAATGAAGAAAAACCAAAAGAAGAATATAGGACTCACACAGAACCCTGGGAGATCAGACACTGAGAAAACTTCGGAATGCAAACAATCAGACACTGAGAAAACTTCAGAATGCAAACAATGAAGAACCCTCAGAATGACTGGTCACATACTACAAATCCAGACATCAAGACATTAGTAGAAAGATTAAAAAGAATTAGGAGAGACAAGAGGAAAATGGGAAGGAGTTCATAAATGAGATAACAGCAGTAAAGGATACTGTGATTGAAATAAATAACAAACTAATAAGCATGGAAAGCAGGATTAACCAAGAAGAAGAAAGAACCTCAGAGCTTGAGGATCAAAATATAGAACTAACCCAAACTATCCAAACCATAGAAAAGAAGCTTAAAAAGACAGAACAAAACCTGAGAGAGATGAGCAATTACTTCAAGAGACTGAAACTAAGAGTGATTGGACTTTCTGAGGCAGAAAAAGAGACAGAGACAACCCTGGATCAAACATACTATGAAATTATTCAAGAAAACTCCCTCATCTCATCAGTGATGTGAAAATTCAAACACAAGAGATTCAGAGAACCCTAGCAAGATAACAAATGAAATGACCAATACCCAGACACATAATAATTTGCCTAAACAAAGTAGGTATAAAAGAAAAAATCCCAAAGGAAGCATGAGAAAAAGGTCAGACTACCTACTGTGGAAGACAAACTTGAATAGTAGAAACTCTTCAGCCTAGGACAGCTTGGAACCCAATCTTCAAAGCTCTCTAAGATAAACAATTTCAACCAAGAATAACCTACCCTGCCAAGCTAAGCTTCATCAGTGAAGAAGAAATAAAATCTTTCCCAGACATCCAATCCCTAAGAACTTACGCTGCCTCCAGACCGCCTCTACAAGAAACATTTAAGAAAGTATTAAACACAGAAGAAAAGGAAAAAAGAACAACAATGTTCTTCACAAGAATATGGGAAAAAGATTGCAAACACACAGGAACCAACCCAAAAACCAAAAGAAAGACAACAAATAGGAACAACAACTCATGACAGGGATAAACTCTCACATTTCAATAATTAGCCTGAATGTGAATGACTAAATGCACCACTGAAAAGACATAAAATGGAAAAATGGATAAAATATCATCAGTCAGCAATATATTGCCTCCAAGAGACTAGTCTCACCAGAAATGGCATTCACAGACACAAAGTAAGAGGATCGGAAGCAAAATTTCAGGTGAACAGAACAAAAAAGAAAGGAGGAGTTGCAATATTAATCTCAGACAAAATGCCCTTTAAGGTCTCAAAAATTTAAAAAAGATACAGAAGTTCACTAAATAATGAAAAAAAGTTTCAATTCATCAACAAGAAATATCCATCCTAAACATATATGCACCCAATACAGGAGCACCAACTTTCATAAAATGTCTTCTAGGTAAACTCAAAAACATTTGACTCTAACACTATCATAGCTGGGGACTTTAATACCCCATTCACAGACCTAGACAGATCATCAAGACAAAAAATCAGCAAGGAGATCTGGATCCTCAATCTGACTCTTGACCAAATGGACTAAATTGATATCCACAGAACACTCGACCCAACAACCACAGAATATACATTCCACTCATCACTGTATGGAACATACTCTAAGATCAACCACATCCTTGTCTATAAATCAAGCATAAACAAATTTCAAAAGATTGAAATTTTGCCACACACATTCTCAGACCACAGTGGAATAAAAATAAATATCAGCACCAACAAGGTTCCCCCAAAACCCACAAAGACATGGACACTAAGGAACATGATGCTAAGCAACTCCTGGGTCAACACAGAAATCAAAACAGAGATCATAAGATACCTGGAAACAAATGAAAATGAAGAAACATCCTATCAAAGTCTCTGGGATGCCATGAAATCAGTAGTAAGAGGGGAATTCATATCTCTACAAACACACATGAAGAAAATGGAAAAATCACACATTTACAGCCTAACAAGTCATCTTAGGAAGCTGGAAAAGCAAGACCGTCAAAACCCTAACATCAGCAGAAGAATTCAGATCACTAAAATAAAAGCCCAAATCCAGGACATAGAAGATTATAAAAAAAAAATACAAAAAATACAAAAAAACCAAAGAAACAAAATGCATGTTCTTTGAAAGGATAACAAGATTGATGGTCCCCTAGCTAGACTGACCAAGAAAAAGAGAGAAAAAGCCCAAATAAGCACAATCCAAAATGCAAAAGATGAAGTCATATCTGACTCTGAAGAAATACTAAAAATCATCAGAGACTACTATGTACATTTGTATGGAAAATAACTTGAAAACCTAAAGGAAATGGAGGACTTTCTGACATCACACAACCGTCCTAGGTTGAAACAAGAAGAAATCAAGACCCTAAATAGACGAATAACAATCAAGGGAATTGACTATGTCATAAAAAAACTACCTACAAAAAGAAAAAAGCCCTGGACCAGATGGCTTTCCAGCAGAATTCTACAAGACATACAAGGAGGAACTGATACCAATACTACTGAAAGTATTCCAGGCGATTGAGAAAGATGAAACTCTCCCCAAATCATTTTATGAAGGTAACATCACATTGATACTCAAGTCAGGTAAAAACCCAACAAAGAAAGAGAACTACAGGCCAATATCTTTTATGAACATAGATGTTAAAATTCTCAACAGGATCCTAGCAAACCGGATTCAACAACACATCTCAAAAATCATCCATCACGATCAAGTAGGCTTCATCCCTGGCATGTATTCGTAAAACCATATTTGTAATTGAATACATCGACAGACGTTAAAACGAAAACCACCTGATTATATCATTGGACGCAGAAAAAGCTTTTGATAAAATTCAGCACCCTTTCTTGATGAAAACCCTTGAACACCTAGGCATAGGTGGAACAACCTCAAAATAGTAAGAGCAATCTACAAGAAACCCAGTCAGCGTACTGCTAAACAGACAGAAATTGGAACTATTTCCCCTGAAAATTGGGACAAGGATGCCCACTCTCACCCCTTCTGTTCAATATAGTTTTGGAAGTCCTAGCTGAACAATCAGAAAAGAGAAGGCAATCAAGGGTATCCTAATAGGAAAAGAGGAAGTCAAGTTATCTCTCTTTGAAGACGACATGATTGTATACCATGAAAACCCAAGGGAATCTGTCAAAAACCTCCTTGCACTGCTAAAAGACTTTGGCAAAGTTCAGGGTATAAAATAAATGTGCAAAAGACAATTGCATTTCTATACACCAATAGTAAACAAACAGAAACCCAAATAAAAAGCAAAATTCCATTCACAAGTGGAAAAACATCTCATGCTCATGGATTGGAACAACCAGCATTGTTAAGATGTTTATTCTACCTAAGGCAATCTACAGATTTAATGCAATACCCATCAAATTACCAGCAACATTCTTCTTGGAACTAGAAAAAACAATGCAGGAATTTATATTGGAACATAAATGACCAAGAATAGCAAAAACAATCCTCAGCAAAAAAAGAAAAAAAAGAAAAAGAAAAAGAAAAGAAAAGGGAAAAAAAAGCAGGAAGTATTACACTCCCAGACTTTAAACTTTATTATAAAGCTACAATAAAAAACAGTCTGGTATTGGTACAAGAACAGGCATAGAGATCAATGAAATAGAACTGAGATTCCAGAAGCAAAAGCTCAATTTCTCAACCAACTTATCTTTGACAAAGCCTCCATTAACTACCACTGAGGAGACAAGAACCTATTCAATAAATGGTATTGGGAAAACTGGTTAGCCACATACAGAAGATTCAAACAGGACCCCTATCTATCCCCATACACAAAAATTAACTCTAAATGGATTAGAGACCTAAATGTAAAACCATAAGAACCTTAGAAAAATGTAGGAGACATTCTTATGAAATTTTGAATTGGTAACCAATTCCCGAGCAAAACCCGAAATGCACTGGCCATAAGAGATAAGATTGTCAAGTGGGACCTCATTAAACTGACAAACTTCTGCAAAGCCAAAGAAACCATCAGAGAGGGAGACAGCCCACAGACTGGGAAAAAAATATTTGCCAACTCCATGACTGACAAAGACCTAACCCCAAGGATCTACAAGGAACGCAAATGTGCTGAAAAGAAAAAAACAAACAGCCCCATTACAAAGTGGAAAAAAGATATGAACAGACAGTTCTCAAAAGAAGACATATGAGCCGCCAACAGATACATGAAAAAATGCTCAGCTTCACTAGTCATCAAGGAGATGCAAATCAAAACTACACTGAGATACCACCTAACTCCAGTCATAATGGCCATCATCAATAACTTGAAAAATAACAGATACTGGAGAGGATGTGGTAAAAAGGGAACACTTCTACACTGTTGGTGGGAGTGTAAGCTACTACAGCCTCTGTAAAAAACAGTGTGGTGATTCCTAAAAGTTCTAAAAATCGACCTTCCATATGACCCTGCAATTCCCCTACTAGGAATATACCTGGAAGAACTCAAATCACTCTATAAAAAAGATACCTGCACAAATGTTTATTGCAGCATTGTTCACAATAGCGAGAATATGGAACCAACCATGCTGCCCATCAAAAGAGGACTGGATAAAAAAAAATTGGTTCATATACACAATGGAATATTATGCAGCCATTAAGAAGAACAAAATCATGAATTTCACAGCAACCTGGATGGAATTAGAGTTTATAATACTGAGTGATCTTGCATAGAAACAAAGATCTGAGTAGCATATGTTCTCACTCATAAGTGTACCTTGAATAACTACTGTAATACTATAACAAAGGGATTGACAGTAGTGGGAAACTATGGGTGGGGAAGGGATGCAGGGATGTGGGATTAAAGTAGTTGCTATCTGCCTGGGGAAGGGGGTGCACACTTCAACAACAAGGGTACCTGCACAATGAATATTTGTATACCTAACCTTAATTGTACCCCACAATTTTAAAATAAAAAAAGAAAAATACAATAAGTTATTGTTATAGTCACCTTATTGTGATACTGAATACTAGATAATATTCTTCCTATTTAACTGTATTTTTGCAACCATTGATGAATCCCACTTTATCCATTCCTCCCTATTCTTCTTTCTAATCTCTGGTAACTATCACTCTATTCTTCATCTCCATGAGAAAATACTTCTTTAGCTTCAAAATATGAATGAGGACATGTAATATCTGTCTCTGTTCCTGGCTTCCTTCACTTAAAATAGTGTCTTCTACTTCTATCTATGTTGTTGCAAATCACAGGATTTCATTTTTTTTTTTTAGGCCTGACTAATAGTCAATTGATTGTAGATAGATTACAAAGATAGATAAATCTAGACAGATAGATCTACAGAGGAATACCAAATTTTCTTTATTCATTCATCCATGATGACCACTTGAGACTTAGGGTGATTCCATACATTGACTATTGTAAGTAGTGCTGCCATAAACATGTGAGTGCAAATATCTGTTCGATATACTGATTTTCTTTCTTTAGCATATATTACCAGTAGTGAGATTGCTAGATAATACAATAATTATTTTTAGAGTTTTGAGAAAGCATCATAATTTCTCCATAAAGGTTATGCTAATTTACATTCCCATCAACAATGTCCATGGGTTCCCTTTCCATTACTGCCTGTATTTTAGATAAAAATCATTTTAAGTTGGGTGTGATATCTTAATACAGTTTTAATTTGCACTTCTGTGGTGATTAGTGATGCTGAGCATTTTTTATATACTTGACCATTTGTATAACTTTTATGAGAAATGTCTATTCATATTTTTGCCCATTATTAATTGAAATGTTTTTGTTACTGAGTTATTTGACCTCCCTATATATTCTGTTATTAATCCTTCATCAGATGGATAGTTTTCAAACATTTTCTCCCATTCATGTAGATTGTCTTTTAACTCTGTAGATGGTATTCTTTGCTGTGCAGAAGTTTTTTTTAGCTTGATATAATAATTTCTTGATGAATGAGTTTGCATCAGTGATAAAGTTAGAAGAAACACAGATGCCTGGTGCATGGCAAAATATCTCTTTTACCTTCAAAAACTAAAAGAAAAGCAATGTATTTTCTAAGTGATTTCTTACACTATGTAAAAGTTTTCATAAATCATTTATGTGGTTTTAGGATTAGAGGAATAATTAGGGTAGAATGTGTAGATGTTATTTCTGGAACTGAATATTCAAAGCTATGTCTTTTTAACAAAGCTTTTTTTTTTTTCTTTCCTTCTATTTAAAAAAAAAATTTGGACTAATGAGTTTCAAATCTTTACAGTACGTGTACATGAAAATCAGCTCTTTGGAAAGCACAAAGGCTAATTCTCATATTGAAATTCATTTTTTTATTTTGATATATTTAGCTGCTAAATATGTAAAATGTGATTCAAATTGTACAGACTTCTTAGGTTACTTTATTCTAATTTACTAAATGATCTTTATCCGCATCATGCAGTATATCAAAGCATATTCATACAAAAATGTAAAAACAAAAATATTTTTTCAGCTAATAAAATGGTAGTCAAAATCCCTAAATGGTTAAACATGCATATACACACTTACACACACACACACACACACACACACACGCACACACACACACACACACACCTCATCTTTTTTTATTGCTGTTTCTTTGTTGGAGGCAGTTAATAGACCACTGTTGGTAATATACAACACTCTGGTTCATGTCTCAGTAGAAACCAAATAATTTGTTTTTTTATTCTTTTTGCTATTGTCAAATTAATGTGGTGGTTCGGGAGTAGATGAAGAATAGTTTTAATAAGTAAATCTGAATATGAGCCTTAAGAGACTGTATGAACCTAGTGATACAAATAAGGATGAAATAGAAATAATATAATAAAAACAGAAAAATGATCATGTTGAAGACATCAGATGCCATACAAATACATTGCATATATTAAAATTTAATTGTGATTAAGTTGCCACCACTAATAATTATGAATGGAATTGGTTGTTTTCAATATGATGTTGGGAAAATGTACACATTACATTGGTGAAAATAAAAATGAACTCTCTACATAAAACTTTTAAAAAAACACCAAAAAATAAAACACTCTCCAGATGGTTACAAACCTCAATATCAAAGTAAAGCTATGTTTAGCAGAGAAAAGTGGAGAGTCTTTATGAACTAACAAAATAACTTTATGAAAATTAGTTCAAAAGTATAAAGCACAGAGTGAAAATGCTAATTATTCTGAAAGTCATATTCAATAAAGGATAACATAAACCAAAACTTCTGACAGTTGATGGCAGAAAGGGAGATATTTGTCATGTCTAAAATTCTTTTGGAAATGATATCTAGTACATAATGAAACTTAAATAAATCAACAAGTAAAGAGCAAAAACAAGACATAAAATTTTCTAAAAATATAAAGAGGACATTTTAAAAAGTGAGCTATATTAATTTCTTTTTACTGCCTTAAAAATTGCCACAAACTTAATGACTTAAAACAAAAAAAATATTATTTTTTAGTTCTGGAGATCAGAAGTTTAAAGTCAGTCTTCCTTGGCTAAGGTTAAGTTATGTGCAGAACTACTTCCTTCTGAAAGCTCTGAAGAAAAAATCAGTCTTGCCTTTTTCTGTCTCTATTGGCATCGGCATCCCGCATCCCTGATCCTTCCTAATATCACTCCAGTCTCTTGGTTTTGTTAACACATCTGCTACTTCTGATTCTGATATTTCTGTCTCCCTCTTATAAAGATCTTTGTGATTACATTGAGAACACCCAGATAATCCCATATCATCTTCTCATCTCAAGGTTCTTAATTTAACTAGATCTTAAGAGTCTCCTCCTGTACCAGGTAAGGCAAGTATTCACTAGGTTCCAGGGATAGGGCATGGACATCTTAGTGGCTTTATTTAACCTACAATAAAAGAGTAGTCAAAAAAAAAAAAAGCCTTGTGATGGATGTCCAGAAATCACTAATCATAGAAAAGGTCTAACAAAAGTCTACCTAAAACTATGAGATACCTAGATGTTCAAATAAAGTCAAGCATTGGTGAAAATTTGTGGGAATAAAAATGCTCAGACCCTGCTGGCAGAAGTGTGGAATGGCATAGCCATACTAAAAAGCCATTCAACTTATTGTCAAATTGAATATAGAAATGTGCAAATTATTCAGTCATATTACTGGTTATACAACACTGGCAAATTTTACATAAGTTTATTGACTGTATGAACTAAAATGTTCATAATAGGATTGTTTTCAATGGTGGCTCTTTGGTTATTCAGTGGGCAAGTGTGACATTTGAAAGTATCATTGGCAGAGAATAGGATATTGCCTAAAAAAACTATGGAATATAATGCATCAGTTAGAAGCAATTGGTTCTGTATTTATACAGCAATTTGATGATTTTTAAAATAAACTTTAGAAGCATAGTGTACAGTGACTCCAAACATATAAATACGTATACACACAAACCCACACCAACATATCAGTGTGAATATGCATACACATATGTAATTATATAATCCTATAATTATATATTATATATGCACACAATATTATATATTTTAGAAGACATATTCAAATAAAATGATATGCAAAAAGGACACATTAAAATGTATCTATGGTATTGAAAGAAATAGATATATGGTATGAAGATTAAAAAAATGAATGACTTCATTGCAGATTAATGATTATGTTATCAATTAGGTGGTATCATGAATTCCATCCTGTGCATCTGAGATAAAAAAAAAATCATGAACATATATGCCACGATTAGAAATATCCCTAAAACATTCTGACAAGCTAATTTATTTTATTGCAGTAGTTGAAATTTATGGGATACATACATTTGGTGTTTAGGATTTTTTCCCCCTCACCATTTAATAGTTACTTTCATGAGGCAAGAGAGTACTCAAAACACTTATCAAGTAGTAGGCACCATCCAGTCATAACAGATCCACAACGTAAATCTACACACTGGGGTAAACTTCCTTAAGGAGAGCACTGCAAGTACTTTATATTATAATCACCACTGCACTTAGATTACAATCTTGGGTGAAAATCCTGCAAGTGCTTTAAATTCAGTTATTCAAAATATTTAAGTTTGAAGTGCAAACCTTTCCAAGAAACAGATGTTGTATGGTTAACATTATTGTAACCATGAAATAGGTAATATTTCAATATGCTTGGATGAAAAATAGCTTAAGAATAACAAATAATGTTGACTCAAGAAGTCCTAGCAGTTTTTCCCCACTGTTCTGCATAAGAGTACTTTGACCTAGTAATGTTTATTTAACTGTAGAGTTGAATAAAAAGGACTTTAGGAGAGGTCCAGTATCTAGTTGCACTTAACTGCTTGTAGTATGTCTCCCCACTGCTGGTGTCTTATAGAAGAAAATTGGAAGTCATCTTCCATATGACTCTGAACTGAAAATGATAAATGAGATATGAAGTGACCATTTAATGCTTACAATTTAAAATGTTCTATTTCAATTATTGGGGCAATGGAAAGAGCAAACAAACTATGCCAACTTGATGTAATACTAGGTAAGGGTTCCTGTGTGTGGAAAATGGGTTTGTAGGGTCCTGTGTTGGAGGATGTGCAGGGGTTGAGTATAAAGACCCCATAGAAGCAAACTGAGACAAACATAAAAAAGTGAACAAGAGGATTTGTAGAAAAAATATAAAAGGTATGAAATTTCCAAAAGGGACTCAGTGATTATCTAATAAAAATTGAGTTGGGCTCGGTGGCTCAGCCTGTAATCCCGCGCCTTTGGGAGGCTGAGGTGAGTGGATTGCCTGAGCCTGCGGGTTCGAGACCCGCCTGGGCAGGCAAGACCTCATCTCTACAATAAATAAAAAAATTAGCCGGGCGTGGTAGCGCATGCCTGTAATTCTGGCTACTTGGAAGGCTAAGGCGGAAGGATCGCCAGAGCCCAGCAGGTTGAGGCTGCGGTGGCTGGGAACGGCCACGGCACTCCAGTCTGGGCGACAGAGTGAAACTCTAACTCAAAAAATAATTGGTCAGTAGGTAGAGGTTATTGTGTTGCCAGATTGCCAGAGGAGGAGCATATTAATTATTTAAAATATTTAATTACTGACTTTTTGAGTAAAGGAGTGCTGATTTGTACTATTTGCCAATTTTTATGTACATATTACCACCATGACCAACATCAAGCTATCAATGTGATATCAACAGGTTTGCAAAATGTCTGAATTTAACAATTGGTCCTTGCAAACAGACAGAAGCCAATTTCAATACATCACTACATATGAATACTGTGATTACTAAATTGACATTATTAAATTGTGTAAAGCATTTAGCACAGTGTTTAACACAAGAAAAATACAAGCTAGATCTCTCAGAATTTCTTTTTCAGTTCAATACAGAATGATTTTTCTTTTCTTTCTTTTTTTTTTGAGTTGGAGTCTCACTCTGTTGCCCAGACTGGAGTGCAGTGGCCGCTCCCGGCCACTGCAGCCTCGACCTGCTGGGCTCCGGAGATCCTTCCACCTCAGCCTTCCAAGTAGCTGGAACTACAGGCGCGCGCTACCACAGCCGGCTAATTTTTTGATTTATTGTAGAGATGAGGTCTCACCAAGTTGCCCAGGCGGGTCTCGAACCCACGGGCTCAGGTAATCCACTCATCTCAGCCTCCCAAGGCGCGGGATTACAGCCTGAGCCACCAAGCCCAGCTTGATTTTTCTTTTATTTGTATTACACTTGTGAGTGAACATAGGTAATAATGATATTTATAAATAGATATACATATATAATGACAGAAAAACAAGTTAACATTCCTGTGGTTGTGTAATGCTATCTGATGTTGTGAGTAAAAGGATATGTGGAGTGCAGGATTACTCAGCAGGCCAAATTTCATGCATTCCAAAGAAAATTTGACCTTCTATCAGCTTCTGGGAGATTATCTCTAAGTCTTTAGTATATCCTACCTGAAAAGAATGTCTGTGTTTCCCTGTGACTTTAGGCCAGGCCAGAATGTCCATGATAGCAATGTGTTTTGTGATGATGGTCTTGAATCATGCAGTATTAGCTGACCTAAAGAGAGGAAGGAGATTGAACAACTAATGTCAGTCATGAGAGTATGACTATTGACCAACTCCCAATAAAAATGTTGGGCACCAAGGCACCAATGAACCTCCGTGACTGACAGTACTTCTTGTGTGTTGTCCCACATTATTGCTGGGCAAATTAAGTGTTGTCTCTAAGAGGATAATTGGAAACTTGCCCCTGTTTTTCCTGGACTCTGTGCTATGCACATTTTATCTTTGCTAATTTTAATCTGTATATATTTTACTATAATAAACTCTAACCTGGAGTATAACAGAAAAAGCCCAGATGGTGAAGAAGCTGAATTTTAAATTTGAAAATTGCATATTTAACTTTCCCTAAATTTCCCCCACAATTTCAATTGTCTAACTCTTTTAGTCCTATATTGTGTCTTTTCCATGGTTTCCATCAGTTATTTTCCTACAGTTTCCAAGCTGAGCCAAGTTCCTATGTTTTTAGGTGTGACTTAGTAATAACTGTAAGTTAATAACATCGGTTGGTAGTTTAGTTGTATTAAAGGGTTGTTGAAGAGCTTCTTATCTTGTCTTATAGGGCTCTTATTTTCAGTTCAGTGAGTAAAAGTAGGACATACTAACATACACTAAAGTGTGGTTTAGCAAGGGTATACTTAGAGACTTTCTTATATTACTTCAAATTTCTAGTTTTAAAATCCTGGCCCAATTTCATAGTTAGTCTTCTGTAGGGAACTGTTCTGATAAGATTCAGTGCTACTAAAGTCTGAATTTTTCTTTAGAGTAAAATATGTCAAAATTAATTTTGTTTTCCAACGTGCCTCTTTCATTTTCAGTATAAAATCAAAACAATTTTTCTCCTTCAGGGAAAAGAAACAGCAAAATGAATAACAAGTTCTTTGAAAAGTATTAAAAAGAAGAAGAGTTATATTCTCTATGACCATTCAAAGCTTGATTTTTAGAAGTTTGAGCCACTAAGCTCTAGTCAGTTAAATGGAACTTTTAACTTTTTTAGATAAGTTAATAATGCACATGTATACCACGCCTTCATAATTTTTGTAAAATGTTTATGTAACAGAAAAAAATTGTTTCTATTTTCTTTTACATCTCGATAGATTTATAGTCATATACGTCATCATTTAATTATTTTAAAGGGTTTTTAAATCTACTTGTTAATGGCATAAAAATGCTGTACATTTATTTTTGATTGCTTATTTTCTTGTGTAGGATTAGCTAAGTATGGTGTCTCAGGCTGAGTTTAATGAGGCATTTGTTAGAGGGAATTAACCTAAAGCAATTGTGAGAGTCAGTTAAGCTGTCTTTGTAAGGATGTTTTCTCCTGTCTGATTGATGAAAAAGCTGAACTCTCACAGGACAAGCATTTGGGACAGGAAGATAAGACATACAGCTCACAGAGATAGACTAAAACCCTTTTCAATTCTGATTGCCTCTTAGCCAAGTGGGGTGAGGGTCCTGAAGAAGCTAAGGCCCTTTATCATAAAGTGCACACGCATGTAAACACACACACATAGTCACACACACATACACACATACACAGTGCCAAGGATTTGGAGAAGCTGAGGCAGAATCCAGTAAAGACTCAAGAATTAATGATAAAATATTGTGATCAATATCAGAGAATATTTTAGTATTTCTTTACCAAGTGAATTGACTGACTATAAAACAAATTTTATTTGCCATTAGAAAAGGAATTAGCTGCACAAAGATAGACCTGATTAGGTGTTTTTGTCTCACTGTTCTCCCACTTTCCTCTTGGGCAACATGTCATATATTTTATTTATTAATTTTCTGTAGCCTCTGTTGGTATGCAAAATAGATTGACATGGTAATCCCTATGGCATTTTTTATTATAATTCAGTTTTTCATCATCTATGAAAGGCAAAAGACAGCATAAAAGCAGAGATTAGAAAACATGTTTTGTCTTTACGTATTGATTTTTGCATTCACTGTATGCCCTTCTGTTCAATGGAGTGCTTTGTTTTTTAATGGTTCTATTCATTAGTGCTTTAAAGGACACAAACCATAAAATCAGTGGGAATATTTTATTTTTCCTATCAGTAATTGGTGTAATGGTTAAGGTTATGTTTCTACAGTAGGTGTTATGATTTGTCTTTTGTATTTCATGGTTTCATAAACTACTGGTACTAAAATAAAAACTTTAAAATTATTTAAAAATACTTGTTTAGAGTATGTGCAGTAGAAATGAAATGGATAAACATGTATTATATGAAAATAAAAGACTACAAGGAATATTTCTGTAATTGTTTGGATAGTTATTTGATTTTCTCCAACATTAATAAGAGATTATATATAGAATGTGAAAAAGAGAGTGGTTTGTTGGCAGCAATGAGAGTTCTTTCATGAAATAGAGAGAGTATATTTCTATCCTCTGTGGAAGTTATAAAGGAATGCTTTTTTTTTCCCCCTCTATATTCACCTCGGTGTTAAATATAATAGTATTCTTTATATACTATGAAATCTACTTTAGTCCTCACAACTAAATGAACCTGATATTATCGTCATAATCATTTTAGAGTTGAATAAATGTACTGTAATAATTTCCAGAATTGAATTTAATCTGCCAGTGTACAATGCCTGTACTCTTCTCTATGACACAGAGGCTATGGATTTCAGTTAATTATATAGTAGGATACACATAGTATTCTATAATACATCATGGAATAATTTTTAAAATTGCATTTACAGTAATAGTAACATAAAATATTTTGGTTTTCGTTTAACAAACAACATGAACGATCTTTATCTGAAAACTACTTAATATTACCTACAGAAATTAAAGAAGGTCTAAAGAAATGGTGGAATAAACCATGTTCATAGATAGAGATATTTAATATGACTAAAATGACAATTTCCACGAAAGTGATCAATGGATTATAGGCCCAAAGCAATACTAATAAAAGAAAGTATCAGCTTGTTTGGGGTACAAAAAGACAATTAAGCTACCTGAAGTGATATCAAAAATGAAATAAGTATTGGATTATTTAAACTACTTGTAATAGTATTCTAGTAACCAAGAAATCATACATACAAATTACAGCATATCTAATGTAGAAACAAACTCACACATAACGATTTTGTTTAATTTTCTGCAAAGATAACTCAAATTAAAGAGAAAAGAAAACCTTTTGAACAACTTTTTGAACAGTTCAGTATCTGTGTAGGATCTATCTATGTGAAATATAAAGAACTTTGACCTTCCTTTCATGTTATATATAAAATTAACTCAAAATATGTTACAAACCTCCATACAAAAGCTAAAACAATAGAACTGCTGGACAACAACTATGAAAACAAAAATGTAAGCCATCTAATAGAAGAAATATTTTAACACATATATCTGAGAAAGGATTTGTAAGCAGAATATATCCAGAACTTTTACAACTCTATCATAAAATGGAAACAACTCACAGACATGGGCAAATAGTTCAATAAGCATTAGATAAAAATGAATGTAAAATTGGCCATTAAATACCTGAAAGGATGGTCAGTAAGATAACTAAATAAAAAGTATGCAAAATGAGACCAAAAATGAAATTCTACCAGTTGTCATCTAGAATGACCAAATATCTGGTGTAGCTTTAGAGCAACTAAAATGCTCATAGATTGCTAGAGGTATAACATTGAACAACTACCTTGATAAAAACTTTTGCTAATTTCTTATGTAATTTAAGTGTACTTCCAACATATGACAACACAATTCTACCTCCAGATACCGAGAGAAGAGATAGTTAGAAGCTGGTTACGCAGACAGAGAGGGAGGATCTCGAGGAGACTTAACACTTGTGGAAACGTCCCCTGCACCACCCCCATTGTATAATTGTTGGCTTAAAATGTGGTTAATGTGGTTAAGAACATTCTCTCAGCCCAAGATGTACTACTGAAAGGTATTGTTTGCTGCTTAAACGCAGGCATAGTAGCTTAACTAAATGTCCAAACTTGACCTTGGTTTATTATATCACTAACATAGCATTAGCATTGATGTTTTAACCCCCTGAGTGGGCTTTTCTGTGGTACTTATTGGTAATATTCAAGATGTATTGCTGGGCTTGGTGACTCAGTCTGTAATTCCGTGGTTTGGGAGGCTGAGGTGAGTGGATTGCCTGAGCCCGAGGGTTCGAGACCTGCCTGGGCAACTTGACAAGACCTCATCTCTACAATAAATCAAAAAATC